>NW_005354291.1:18762038-18777905 GCF_000412655.1 Myotis brandtii
ACTGGGCACCCTCCTGCTTCAATAAGTCTGGTTGGGCTCAAGGAATCTGTACTGAGGAAATTCAACAGGGGATTCTGATGTTTAGCTCTTTCTTGGGAATTTGTGCATTATGCTCTTCTTGATGAATGACAATCACTTTTTGTTGAGAACCATGTTCCCCTTGCTACGTATGTTGATTATATTATCTTTTATTTTTATTACAATTATTTAATTGTTGCATTTTTCTCCCCCTTTACTTAGGAGGAAAATCAGAGAGTTTGAATGAGTTAAGGCCTAAAGCTATCAAAAAGCAGTTCAATAAAGTGGCTGGGCGTACAGGCTCTCCCTTGTAAGGTTGTTGGGATGAAATGAGAAAATGTATGCAAAGTGATTAACCCTATGGCTGGCATGCAGTAAGCATTTAATGAAGGTTAGTTTCACTAAGAAAAATATTGTTTGTGGATTGAGGTTCTGATAGCATCCTCCATGCCTTCATCTCACTACTTCAATCATTTGTCTTTTACCTCTTAGATGGAGGAGTTACAATTCAGTCTTATCAATATCCCTTTTACAGAGGTAGAATGTCTAACTCCATCTTCTAGACCAGAAATATTTCTGAATTTCTTCCCTCAGACTTATCTCAGTGGTGACAGGTTGAGTTAAGATTGAGTTTACCTAAAAGTAAGAGAAAGCCTTCTACTCTGGCTTAATGAAGAAAGAGTTCATTTTTTCTCTAGTAACTTTCAGTCTGTAGGTAGGCAATCCAAGACTGGTTACCTGCTCAGGGAAACTGGCTGCTCTGCCCTTTTGGAGAAAAGTAGAAGGCCAAGGGAAAAATGTTATGCCAAATGAACTTGATAATTTTTTGACAGGGAAATAATAGATTTCCTGGAAGTTTCACCCAACACCCTTTTGCATGTCATTGGCCAAAAACTGAGCCATATGGTTATCCCTAGTTGCAAGGGAGGTGAGTATTATAACTGCCACCTTTCTTCAAGGAAAACAAGATTTGACTAGTAAAAAAGAGGGGGAGAAAGGGTTGTGTAGGTAACCAGCAGTATCTACCACAATGAGTTTGAACAGATAGTTCCTTCTTGAATAAGATGTCTGGAGACATCTTAATGAAAACAATTCTGATTCTAAAATTCAGATTACCTGTATTTACATTCCAAAAAGATGATATGTTGCGAATAAGAGTTCTAAAAATGAAATTGAAACCTAGTGAAATTTCCCTCTTTGTCTTGCTGGGGTATGTATGAACTAAGGCATACCAAATATCTCTTCTTTGAAAATCAAGTTGAAATGGAAATGAAAAATATTTATTGCATGTGCTCTCCTTTCCTATTTTTTCCCCCTGTGGTGAATTACACATAACATAATTTTACTATGATAACCACTTTTAAGTGAACAGTTCAGTGGTATTAAGTACATTTACATTGCTGTGCGACCATCACAATAATCCATCTCTATATCTTCTCATCTTTCAAAGTGGAAACTGTCCCTATTAAACAATAACTCTCAATTTTATTCTCTGCCTAAACTATACCAACCACCATTCTACTTTCTATCTCTATAAATTCGACTACTGTAGGTACCTCGTACAAGTGGAATTGTACAGTATTTGTCTTTTTTTGTGACTGGCTTTTTTCCACTTATCAAAAGGTCCTTAAGGTCCATCTATGTTGTGGCATATGCCAGAATTTTCTTCCCTTTTAAAGGCTAATTAATATTCCACTGTATGCACATATCACGTTGTGTTTATGCGGCCATTGATGGACACTGGGGTTGCTTCCGCCTCTTAGCTGTTGTGAGTAGTGCTGCTTGGAACATGGGTGTGCAGATGTTTCTTCAGGATCCTGCGTTCAGGTTTGCTGACTTACCCTTGTCCTTAGAGAAGTGCTAAAGCTTTAAAGAAAGATTATCTGTTCAAATCTTTTTGTTTGATTCACTGTCTTGCTAACTTTAAGAAAAAATTGTCCTCATGAGTTATGTCTGTTTAATCTAGGGTCACGGAAGGGAGGAAGTAATTGTAGTGTTCTCAGAAGACACTGGCCTGGGAGTTGCTGCAATGAAAAAAAAGACACTAGTTTTTAGGGTGTGATTAGGAAGGAAACAGGAAAGAATACAGAACATTACCCTTCCTTTGCAAAGCTAAGGATGACCGTACACATGGATTATTCCCCGAGACGTTGGTCCTCGGTTTAATTTAACAGCGAGAGAAGTCTAGTGAAGGAAACTTAAGTCCTGGAGCGAATACATTTGATGTTTTTATAAAACGGGCTAAAATGATTAGGACTCTTTGGTCTAAAATGATAAAAGTGAAGAGAAAATGTAATTACTGGCCATAAAAGCATTTATTTCAGAAGAGCAAACATGAACTTGTTCTTCTAATCTTCAACTAAATTAATTAAATTAATCGTTAACTAAGTTAAATTAATATGGACTTTTTGATGTTTCAAAGAGGAACATTTAAGACTAAAAAAGGAACTATTTTATGCAGAAGATAATTTCCAAGTCTGCTATACCCAGAGACTGAGTTTACAAATTTCTGAAAAGGCAAAGAAATGTCAGATCCACAGAAGACTATTAAAGGTGCTGATTTGAGGCAGGATCTTAATTTTCAGCAGTTCTTAGAGAGGATAAACGATATAGAGGATAACATTAGCATGTTGGGGTAAGGGCTTGAATAGGAGGCTTCTTGCATTTTTGTTCATATTGTAGATTTTCTCTACCTCCCTTGTCCATCGCTACCTGAATAAGCTTTTCAATGAAAAATATTAATAGATCATGTGAATTTTTAGTTATGTGAATTGAAAATGAGACAGTATACATTTTTTTCAACATGAGATTCAGTATTTAAATTATTTTACTTATTAGCTTTCAATGTAAATACTTTTAAGTAAAGAATGCTGTGCTTCATGAGCCAATTTCATAACTGTGAAGTCCATGGGAAAAAGTCTTTACCCCTGAGTTTTTAAGAAGAAACATAGTGTTCCTTTCTGGCTTGTTTTCCCTGCTTATTATAAATATTTATCTTGGACAAAGGATGGCATTTTAATGGACTTGAAATTTTGAAAATTCAATTATTACAATGACCCTTCCTTTTAAAAAAATTGTTTTAACTTGTCATGGCTTAACATTTTAACATTAAAATAAAGAAAATAAATTTAAAAAGTACTTCTAAAATATTCTATTTTTTATTTTGAAAATTATGCTTCTAGTGGGTGGTATTTCATTAAAGTATATGAACAAAGAACAGATACTCCTTATGCCCCTCCTCCCCCCTGGTTTATGTTCCTTTTCTTAAAGTGAGTAAAATATTCTATCCTTGAGACAGTCTGGTAGCTTGGTGTGATCCGTCAGTAACATTTGGTTTTGTATTAATCTTCTATGTTTGCCTTTCCATCTTAATAACTAATTATTATCGTGATAATTTTACCTAGAAATGCTTGAATTTATTGCAAATGTTTTATTTTCAATGATGCACTTTCCTCTTCAACAGTGTTTCATAACGAATACCCTAGAAATGGGAAGAGATGGATCCCCATAGGTACTGTTATTTTTCATCTGACTAATTATCTCTTCAGACTGGAGTGGAAAACTCAACGGAAAGACAGATACAAGAAAAGCAATTTAACCTGGAGAGTTTCGTTTTTAGAAATATGTGACCTTAACGGCATCTGGTTGAGAAACTGGCTCCTAATGTATTTCTGTCATCCATCCTGTGGGGTTTGGTTCCATCAGAGAGCCCTTCTTGGGTACTGAGTGTGGCATCCCATCTCTCTCTCTCTCCTAGATCCTTCCTGTCTGCATGTAATGACAGGTAATGCAAGTCTCCCTTATTCTTATTCCCCCCCCTCAAAAAAAAGCAAGCAGACAGGAGATCTTTCTCACTCAATTTAGTTTTTTGGCTGCTACATTCTCTTCCTCTCCTACTTGTCCACATCCAAGTGGAGAAAAATACACTGTTTACAGGTGGGTGCTTTAAAGAAAAAAATGGTACAGAGTATTCTATTTTATTTATTATAAAAATAAGAACATATAGCTAATAAAATTAGGATATAAAAATCTTCTCTGGGTCTTCTTAGAAATAAACAGTACTAATATTTTGGCTCTTTTTTTTCCTAGTCATTTATGTACACAGTGTATAAATATACCCTATATACTCTTTAGTGACCATAATTTTTATTCCTTAATGTACATATTGAGGAAAACCTTTCTATGTCTTTAAGTATTCTTCCTTATAATATCATTTTAATGGTTGTATTTATGCACAAAACATACATTTAAGTAGTTCCCGTGGATGGACATTTTGATTGTTTATAGTGTCTTACAATTATGAGGAGTATTTTGAAGAACATCCTTTTAAATATCTTTAATTTGTGTGTCTCATTATTTCCTTAAGATAAATCTCCAGAATTTCTGAATCAATGATTTTATAACTTTAAAATATTTTTGTTTAAAATACTGACTTAGCCCAGTGGGTACGGCTCAGTGGATTGAGCATTTTCCTAGGCACCAAGAGGTCACTGGTTCGATTCCCAGTCAGGGCACGCTGATCGATACTTCTCTCTCATCAGTGTTTCTCTCTCTCTCTCTCCCTCTCCCTTCCTCTCTCTCTAAAAATCAATAAAAAATATATTTAAAATACTGACTTAGTAAGAAAAAGAGAATGTTAGATATCAGTAGTTTTCAAAATATTGGGCATGTATTGAAGTGAATATTTTGAATATATTGGTTAAATAACATATTACTAAAATTAATTATTCCTCTTCTTTAATGTAGCTACTAGAAACTTGAAAATTATGTATATGCCTCACATGTATTTCTATTGGACAGTGCTGTTTTAGAGAGAGGATTTAGTTAAAGGAATTAGTCAGCATCAAGAACTAGAATCCTCCTAGCCAATGGCTGAACACAGGGCCTTAAGGGATCTAGTCTCCTCATCTCGCCAGATTTTTATTCTGTTTAATCAATGGTGGAGCATGTCTATAAAATATTTTAGCCAATTCACATTCATTGAATAACACTAACTTCACCAGTGCCAATTCTCAAGCCACAGTAAAAGCACATTTCTCACATTTACTAAATTAATTAGCCAAATCTCTGGTGTTAATGGTGACAAGATAGCTGATACCTTGTATTGTATGCTTCCATCCATCCATCCTTCCATCCATCCATCCACCCATCTTAGAATGAGAATTCTGAAGTGAGCTGTTGTCCTGGAGATACATATTAACAAGGTTTTTAGATAGAAAACTAAAATCAGACTTCCCTTGTCAGAAATTAAGTCTGATTTAGGTGACTAGTTTGACAATGAGGACTAGCTTTTGCCAGTTAGGTAATAGAGAAGACATTTTCTATTAATTGAAGAGCTAAATTTGCAGCTCCTTAACAATATGCTAGAAATTATATTTTCTTGCCTATTTAAATTTACCATAAATATTAGCTGTCAACTTAAAAAAACATACATGGGAATTCTTTTAGAGGTTCATGAACACAAAATGTTTGAAGCCTCTGATTTAAACTGACATAAATATAGCATTACCCTTTCTCTGTAGATATTTAAAAAAAGTCTATTATAGACATCATACAGGAAGTTTCAAGAAGAGAAAGAAAAGATGCAAAAAGACATTCAAGAAAAGAAGTAGTGGAAAGAGACTCCAATGCTCTTGGATTGCTGTAGGGTGACCAGGCCTGGTGTCGCCAGGCAGGCTTTATGGCTGAGAATTCTAGAATGGTCTAGGGAGGGATGTTGAAGAAGAATACTCAGGGAGGCAGGATGGAGGAGGTTTGGATGTTCAAAAAACTAAAGCAGTCAGAAGAAGGAAATGGGTACTGAAAACAACGAAAGAGGGGAAGAGTCCTGGCTCCAGAGATTCTGCAAATGTTGGGGTGTGGTCATGATAGCTCATAGTTCTGTTTGTGGGAATGTTCTGGCCTCTAAGATTGTCTAAACTTTTGCTAGCATCTAATCTGGATGACCTAGAAATGCTTTTTCTTTGATCCTTGAGTTCCTTGAAGTCACATTGCTCTTGGGGCTACCTGGGGACTCTCCTGCTTAGCTGATGACACACAGATAACTAAATTGAAGTAGATCTAAGGAGGGAAGCCAAACTATATTGCCACACTTCTTAATTCACTGGAGTTGTTGGCTTTGGAAGGTTATCACTGGCATCTACATTGCTCATTCTTTTAGTCTATGTATTCAGTCTCTCTCTCTCTCTATATATACTTGTATCTGAGTGTGATGACCCAAAGTTGTGATTATAGAAGACACATGGTACACAGTTAAAGGTTTTCTACATCAGGTTTATAGATAATACTAGCATTCCTATAAAGGAGTGCAGGGAGCTATTTGGGTTCTGAAAGTGTTTTCTTTTTCTTTTGATGTTTTTTTCTATAAGATTTTTTTTGTTTGAGAATGACTATTTATTGTTTATTTTTATTGTTTTATCATAAGGAATCTAAAAACATCTCTTAGATTTTTCATAATATGGAAAAAAATAAAGCAAACTCAGAAAAAAATGCTGAATATTTAACAGCTTGAAAGACATATTTTTTTCTTATTTTGGAAAGTAGAACTTGTCATGACAAAGTCTGAAGTCAGATCAGTGGAATGTTTTTTTACATTCGAAAAATTGTTCCCCATTCCCATGAAAAGTAATTTGCATGAATTTTCATATATCTAGAGATATCTGTTTATGAAGCAGTCATTCTTTTTTGAGATTTCTGTAGCATTTGTAGAACATAATAGACTTTTACCTAATAGGAATAAAGTGAAGAATCAGATTTCATAGAAGTTTTATTTACTAAGTCTAAATTTTGTCAATAACTAAAAAAAAAAATTAGTTTTCTATTGGCTTTTCATGACAGTGACTCATCATCCTTATGACTCATTCAGTTCCTCCTAAATAACCTCTCTTTGTTCTGTGACATTTCAACTGATTGTAATAAAACTCTTTTGCTCCAGGATAAGAGTCCAAAGTGAAGTATTTATATGTCAAGTTTATAATTACTGTCCCCATAAGTTGAGTCCTTGTTCTTTTGCATTTGCATTACATATACTAAGGTTAATAATTAAGACATTAATAGTTTTTTTAAAAGCTATTTACAGAGAGGTTTCAAACATTACCAGATGTCTATAAATC
Source organism: Myotis brandtii (assembly GCF_000412655.1). Lineage (NCBI taxonomy): Eukaryota > Metazoa > Chordata > Mammalia > Chiroptera > Vespertilionidae > Myotis > Myotis brandtii. The sequence continues at coordinate 18,769,169 of NW_005354291.1, forward strand.
TTACAGATAGTCTTCAGATTAAGTTTAGAAGCTCTAGAAAGTGAAAGTAGGAATACATTTCCTCTTGTATTCCTATGCATTTATTTAAACAACTTGAGGAGTTCATCAAGGAGAAAATAGGTAAAGTCCGAAATTAGAACATGGCCAGGAATTAATGGATCTATCTAATTCTGAAAGTAATTATTTGGGTACTAGATTAATGATTTTGCAACATTGTGTAGGATAAATGAAAAAGAACATCTCTGAACCCTAGATACTTTGGGGTGTCATGCTGTTGAAGTTGGACTAGTTCAGAACATCTTCAGGATATCTCAAAGGTTGGGGGGTTTTGCTTAATAGTTTTTGCATTTTCAAAACTCAGTCTTATGGTCAACATCATTAGTGGTAAGGGAAGTGCAAATCCAAACTACAACATATCATTTTATACCTACTAATATGGTTATAATAATAAAAAGAAAATAAATATTAGTGAGAATATGGAGAAATTGAAACTGTGTACATTGCTGGTGAAAGTGTAAAAGGGTGTAGCCACTACATAAACAGTTTGGCATTTCCTCCAATATCGAAACATAGAATTGCCGTATGACCCCACAGTTCTTCTGGGAGGTATAGTGTATGCAAAGGAACTGAAAGCAGGCACTTGAACAGATAGATACTAGTATGCCAGTTGTCATTGCATCGTTTTTTACAATAGCCTAAAGGTAGGCCAACCCAAGGGTCCACCAACAGATGAATGGATAAATAAAATGTGGCATGTATGTACAATGGACTATTTATTCAGCCATAAAAAGGAACGAAATTCTGACACATGTTACAATATGGACAAGCCTTGAACACATTTTACTAAGTGAAAGAAGCCAGACACAGGAAGTCAGATATATGATTCCACTTATATGAGATATCTAGATGAGGCAAATACATAGAAATAGAAAGGTTAGAGGTTACCAGGCCTGGGGGAAAGGTGTTTAAGAGATCAACTGAAGGATTTGTATGAATGCATATAAGCATAACCAATGGACACAAAACATTGGGGGGTAGGGGAGGCCGGGGGAAGGTCAAGGGAAAAAAAAAGGAGACATATGTACTACTCTTTGTAATACTTTAAGCAATAAAACAAAATTTAAAAAACAAAACAAAACAAAAAAACAGTTTTGGGAGCTAGAGAAGTATTAGATAAAGAGGCATGAATCCTGCCTTATTTATGACACCAACTAACTGCATGTTATGGGTAAGCTTCTGACATTTCTGGTCTCTGGTTGATGAGGTGCCTCTTTATTTTCCTTCCTGCTCTTATGCACTGTGATTCTGTGATAGTAAGGTGGGCAGTCTGGTGGGTTAGGCTGGATCTCAGCTGAAACATTTTCCTCCAATGCTGAGAATAATAGAAACTGTCTATTCAGTCAAGGTGGGGCTGCGGACTTTCTTGAACCCAAGTGCTCCATAATTGTAATGAATTTGGGAGCCAAGTGGATGGGTCAGAGGTCATGCTAACAGAGCATGTGTTTACTTAAACAGGTTGATTTTCAAGGAATCTATATCTTCTTATAAGACATTCTTTTGACCATTTGACCCAGTAATCCCACTTCTAGAAATATATCCCAAGAAATCAGACATACCAATCAGAAAGGATATATGCACCCCTATATTCATAGCAGCGAACTGCATGTTAGCAGCACAATTTACAATAGCTAAGGTTTGGAAATAGTCTAAGTGCCCATCAGCAGATGAGTGGATTAAAAAACTGTGGTACATCTGCACAATGGAATACTATGTTGCTGTAAAAAAGAAGGAACTCTTACCATTTGTAACAGCATGGATGGACCTGGAGAGCATTATGCTAAGCGAAATAAGCCAGTTGGAGAAAGATAAATATCACATGGTCTCACTCATTTGACGAATATAATGAACAACATAAACGGATGAACAGAAATAGAGCCATCGAACGGACTGTCCAACCTAAGAGGGAAGGCAGGGGCGGGGCAGGGGGAGAAGAGATCAACCAAAGGACTTATGTGCATGCATATAAGCATAACCAATGGACACAGACAGTGGGGGGGTGAGGGCATGTGCTGGGGGGTGGGAGTGGTTGGGGAGAGGTCAATGGGGGAAAAAGGAGACTTATGTAATACTTTAAACAATAAAGAATTTAAAGAATGATTTGGAGAAAAAAAAGAACATTCTTTTGAGCATATATTTCTAACTCTGTACGCTTGATCCTTTTTATGGGTTTCAACTGTTTTCAGGATGGAAAACTTTCTGAAGATTGGGTTATTTTAGAATTATTGTCTTGACATCATTATATGTTACAGTCCTCTGTGTTTTTTTATAGATACATAATTATGTTTTATTAACTGTGCTCTTCTTTATAGGGTCTGGTATTTAGTCTGAGCCTGAAATGGAGAGGGTGTTATTCAATTATGTCTTAATCTGTCTAGAATGCCTTTCTTCCCATCTTTGCATGAACCAAACTTCATCTATCCTTCAATATATATTGTAAACACCGGTTTCCCCCATGAAACTCCCTTTGACCTTCTCTTGCTTGGATGTGCATTGAACACAGATTCAGGAGGTGGTCAGACCTGGTTCTGTTTGTGACTCTGCAACGTAGTATGTGGGTGAGATTCTTTTAACTTTTATCTCTGGTTTCAGCTTCTCATTTGAAAAGTGAATTGTTTTCCTCTTCTTTCTCACTCCGTCCATCTCCACGTCTCCCTAAGAGACCGTCAACTGTTTCTTTGCTTTGTACAGAGTGAAGCAAAAGTCTGTTTTAAATGCAGTTTTTATCTTTAAGAACTTCAAATTATAAATGCAATAAACTTACAAAAATATAATTTGAAATGTTATCACAGTTTCTTACACACTTAGGTAGTAGTTTGACAGTTTTGAAAAGCACATTTTTTAATTTTAAGTTTTCCCTCCCAGATCCTCTGAGGATGTCAGATTTTGAAACAGACTCAGGAATTTAAGCACCCTGCATTTGAGCCGTCTGTCTCCTCTTGTCTCTGTTTCTTTGTCTATATATTTATAGTACTTTACAGATCATTTACATAATATTTATGTTTCTGTATGACAGTTTAATACAATTGTTTGAATAAATGAATTGGTGTTTTTCAGAGACCTACAAATTGGGTATGACAAAGCAGGAGAGGAGAATGACTCAGCCTTAGTAATAGATTTATTTTGGGGTTGATTCACATACTCGGAAAAAGAGGGTGGTCTGAAATGCTTTCACTGCTTTTGAAGTCATCTCCTTTTGCTAATGAGAAACTGGCTTTCTAGGTTGTGTTAAATTTCTTGAAAGAGGCTTCCATAAAGTCAATCCAAGTTTGACATCATCCAACAAGATATTCTTTTTTGGCCTAAATTCTAAGGACTTCTTTTCTGAAGAGTTGCATCTTATGCAACCCAGGTTATTGCCAGCCAATTGGACACTCTTCAGTTGCTTTGAAAAGTGTACAAGGGGTCATGCTTTCTCTCTAATAGTAGAGTTTTAATGGTGGTGTATGTGCTCCTGAGATGTGTGTGTGTTTCCCTAGGGGATGCAACTCCTAGTTTCTCTGCCCCATTTCCAGGTTAACGTTTACATTGAGATTTGCTGCTAAGCTCTGCTAAAGGCATTTTTGATATGCATTTGAGCTGGTGAAGTGAAATAAATTTCTAACTCGTTTCTTTGAAGATTTATCAGGCAGTTTTGTTGATGTTTCTTGCTTCGTTTCTCTTACCCATCACAGAAATAAAATTCCAGGCTAGGCAGCAGCCAAGGGCCTGGATCTGTGTGAGCATGTCAAAAGCATTCTAAGAAGAGCAAAATATTTAGAGGAAGAATTTGGAAAATCAGCCTTAAGGGATTTAACACATTTTTCTTCTAATTCAGTCCCGTGTTTGTCCCCCTAATGGAGAAAGGTCATTAATGGGTAAGATTTACTGAGGCAGGAAAGGCTTTCAGAAACTAAATGTGTTTCTAAACTCCAAATCTAAAGAAAACACTAGTTTGGGAACCAGAAAGAATATATTTAGACTGTAAATTATACTCACTCATTTAATTCATATATAACAAATATAGTTATATGTAAGTTAACTAATTGACTTGATAATGGAGAGTTAACAGAATTCGAGACTTTTGGAGTTCTGTATAAATTTCTAGGAAGGCAAAATGATTCATCAGAATAGCATGACTTAGATTTTGAGATGTCCTGCTACCACTTTGCTAGTATATTTTCACCTCCCTGTTACAGAGACCTGGGCCAAGCTCGTAATTGTTGTGGTGTGGAGGGCAGTTCTATACTACCAAGTGTTCCAAAGCTGTTACATTTTTAATCTCATAATCGAAAAGCTGCAGGCTAATTCCTGTACTTTACTGAATTCCTGTCTGGGGTGTGTGTGTGTGTGTGTGTAAAGAGTAAAATGTGAACTTAAGGCTTATTGAAATATGAAATATGAATCCTTTTTTCCTCTTTAACTATACCACAAAAATTAATAGAAAAGAATTTTGATGAATTTTCGAGTGTTTTTGAAATATTTGGATTTGATTATCTTTTAAAAGCCAATATTTTATTTTATATTGGACTCAAAGATCAAAGACTATCATAGAAACATTACTTCATTGATTTTTATAAACATCTCTATATGGTGGGAATTTGATTTCATTTTATATTTGATAAAATTGAAAGATTTTATTTTGCTGGGGCCCACGCTGTCTCCATGTCATTCCTTCTTCGCCGACTCCGTCCACACCTTTGGGGACCCCTGGACCTGCTGGGGATGGACCCAGCATTATTTATCATTTGATAAGGTGATGGGTACTTCATTCTACTTTATACCTGTTGAGGACCCTATATAGTATTAGATAATTTAATATGTTTTTGAAAATAAGAAGGCTAAATACCTAGAAAAGAGGTTAAGAAAAAAAATACAATGTAGTAATATTATCCCTTAGAATTTTTCTTATTTTATGGTCAAACATCCTTAAATTGTATGAAGGTTATGAAATTAACAGAATTTAATATTTATGACATATATATTTGTAGCATTAAAGAATAATAGATACGGCAACATTTACAAAAATAAATCTTTTGAAAGTAGTGGGACAAGTAATTGGATTTATCAAGTGCTCTGAACACTGATTTTAATATATTTATATTGGTGGTCTGGTATAGGCTCTCTGCAGGTTGATGTATCTGGTTGCCTTATATTCTGTGTATAATCTGAGCTCTGTCCCTCTGGGGTGTGATGGTCAAGGCTGGGATATTCAGAATGTGTAAGCAAGTCCTCTAGGTTAATAAATGGCTGATATGTGGCATTGATCAGAAAGCCTGCAATCGGGGCTGATGCTGACTGCATTGTCCTCTCTGGAAGGAAGGCCTCTGCTTAGCACAATTGACATCAAGAAGTTTCTTAGAGAGCAGCTTTGTTTTTCTCCAGTTGTCCCCTCTGTGTCCCGGAGTCAGTCTCCAATTACCCTTATGGATCTATAGAAGTGCACTTTCCTGAAGCTGCTGCTATATTTATTCCAGGAATGACCTTTTCATTACAAACTCTCCTTCCAGAAGAGAGTAAGGACCAAAGACGCCACAGACATGGGGAAGTGTCAGGGGTGAATTTCAAATTATGCTGTTAGAGCTGAGTGAGGAGGTCTGGGTGGGAGGAAGCCCCTTCAGATTGATGGATGGAGGGCAGGGCACACTGGGGCCTCCTCTCTTATTATTTTGCTGTTATCATGCGGTGGGGGTGAGGGGGTGGGTGGGTCTCGCACAGCCTGGTGGTATGGACGGTAGTGGAACCAGCAGTGTGTATATAACAGCTTTCTGCACTGTTCCAGGTGCTCCTTGGGCAGCTTTCAGAAGTACTTAGAGGTTGTTAACAGACTGCTTTGTAGGACTTAAACAATGACTCTTGCTGGTTGTATTAGCGTATTGGTGAGCAATTGAAGAGGATATGATTAGAAGTAACAGAAAGGGTAAAATGGATGTTTATCTGATTTGTTCATACATATACTATACTAACAACAATAACAAGAACAAAGAAGAATTGAACACCAGCTCTTTGCCAAGTATTTTCCACTTATAGTCACTAATCCTCACAGTGCCCTTATGAGCTGGGTGCTATTTATCCACATTTTACATATGGGAGTTTAGAGGCCAGGAGCCCTTAAATGACTTACCCAAGGCCACAGGCTAGTACATTGGGATGTGGTCTATTTGGTTCTAAAGCCCTTTGATCTCTTTGTTATACTGCCAGGCCTCCTTATAGCCAACTAAATAACCCTGCCCATCTTCAAGAAGTTCAGGATGCTTTAGTTTTTTAAGGTCAATTTTCATTTGTGCCTTGAAAAATGAATTTGTAATTATTTTTTAAAAATACTGATTTCTCTACTTGCAAAATATATAGATCATATTTATGGAACAAGATCATTCAAATCCTGCCATGTCATTCTTTCTACAGGAAATAGGGTATGGAATTGACTATAAACCTTATACTATACTCATACTAAACCTTGAACTAGTTTTTGTTCTGGAAGGCATAGAACTCATATGAAAAGGAGGGAAATAATGAATTTCTTAGTTTTTAATGGATATTTTTGATTTTTGTTTTGAACATGCTGACATTTTTATTATGCTGAAATATTACTTAAAATGCAAGTCTGTATTGCATATGATAATTCTATCCTACAAATGTGGATTTAATGGCTGCTGGCAATATGCCGATGCTTGAGAAAGGTGCCTGAGCCTCCCTGTGCTGCATAAATGTGTTAGCGGGCTCCATAAATGCTGGTCGTCAGCCATGACATTCTTCATTAGCTGGAGATCATTGTGCCTCATGGAGTCTACCAGTAGCACCATTTCAAACTCTCTGGGATAGAGATGATCTGGTGTAGCATGCTTACTAAAGGTCCAGTGTCTCATACTTCTCCCTTCTCTCTTTTTTTCCCTCCCACAGATGAACACAATGACGTGCAGAAGAAAACCTTTACCAAATGGATAAATGCCCGCTTTTCAAAGGTAACCAAGACTTTCCAAAACCTTCTGATGATTCAAATGCTTCATTCTGATTGATGGAGCTTAGTGGGAAGTACAGTGAATTTTCCCCATGAAATGTGATCTAACAAAAAAATATAGATACACGTATTCTTCTTTTATTCTCTTCTAAGATAGGTTGAAGTGGAAATTCTGCTATAAATAGTTCAGGGTGCAAATGGCTCTTTATTTTCACCTGGCAGTCTCTGGACATTAAGCCAGTAGTTTGCTCCTTTTGCCTCTCTGAATCCTGGGTACATTTAGGAAATGAGTATATCATTGGGAAGATTTTGTGTTCACTTAGCTAAAAAGGTGATATAATTTTGCCTGGTTAGGATCATTCAGGCAGCCGTTCTACCCTGTGCAGAAAAGTTTAGGGATTTTTACACTGGTTGTGGCTAATAATGCTTACCTACCATGTTCTTTTCTTGTGAACTTCCTCATTTTTTCCCCCAAAGTTGTATTCTTTCCCAGTATTTCTTACCACTTGGATTATAATCAAGGTTTTGATTTATATTTTGCTCAGGGGCAGAGTAAGCTGAAGAGAGGAATCGCAACACTATTTTTCAAACTTGTCCTAATAGAGTTATCCATTGGTTATTGAACTGGTTCCCTCCTGGGGCCTCTGGGTAATCCAGAGGCTACTAGAATTTTGTTCTGAGTCTGAGATAAGAGGAAAATTTTCAGGTTAGTGGATTGTAGGATGACACTATAGCAAGAAGAAAAATAAACCTTTCTCAGAGAAATGCCATTATGGTATTTAAAATAGTATGAAAGCTATTTTAATTGAGTTATTTTTTTAAAAAGTTTCTACTTGGGGAGGTTGCAGAGGTTAGGAAAATAAACATTGCTGTTTCTTTGAAACAAAATGAAAGTGTTTTAAGATTACTTTGAATAGCAGTGCAGATAAAAATTGTTCCACATACCAATACTTAAAGTTGGTTATTTGATTGCAATGAATTTTTAGGTTTTGCAAGTTTTTTTGTTGAGGGAAATTTTATCTTGCCTCTGAGAATGTAAGGAGCGTGAAAACTGTTTGACATTGACGAAAGGTCAAGCATATAGAAGTGCTTGCACAATTGGTGGTTTTCTGTGTAGGATTATTCCAAAGCAGACAGAGGTATTTTTTTTTTTTTTTGGTAAATTTTAATTTGCTTTGTTGTAGAGGCACAGGTAACCTTCGGGTGCCTTTGATTGCCAGTGGTCTCAGGATAGATGATTTTATGAACTTGATATTTAAATTTTCACAATTATAATGTATATATTATTTTGTAACATTAGATTAGGGCTTTTAGTCCCATGCAAATCATTTGTTCCAGGAGGCTTGTAAGTATTGCCAGGACAATGAAAAGCCCAAGTAATGTTGAAGTAAAAGTTGAAGTTATGTTAAACTGACACGGAAGTTAAAAGCTTGTTTTATTTGGAGAAACAGTATTAAAAGTTGAGCTGATACTGGAAACAATTTCTTTTAGATTACTTCTAATAAGAAATAGATGTCAAAAAAGAAATTTGGATGAGTCTAGAAAAAATGTATCAAAGAAATTATGAATATTTGGATATAATGAAGTAGAGGAATATGTTAAACTTCATATACTATATATATATATCTACACTAATAAAAGAGAAACATGGTAATTAGCGTACGACCGCTACCCTTTTCATTGGCTAATCAGTGAGTATATGCAAATTAACTGTCAGCCAAGATGGCGGCAGGCAGCCAGGCA
>NW_005354291.1:18779412-18780848 GCF_000412655.1 Myotis brandtii
GCTCTGTGCATGATGGGGCGGCGCCCCAACTCCCCAATCGGCCCTGCTCTGAGCCTGACCAGGGGCTGCACTTAGGGATTGGGCGTGCCCTCTGCCACCCGGGAGCAGGCCTAAGCCAGCAGGTTGTTATCTCCCGAGGGGTCCCAGACTGCGAGAGGGCACAGGCCGTGCTGGGGGACCCCCCTTCCCTCGCCCCCCGAGTGCACAAATTTTTGTGCACTGGGCCTCTAGTATATATATACTTATTTTTTATTTTTTTATTTGTTTCTTCTGGCTGTCTTAAGTCCATAAGTCTGACTGCTTCCATACTGGTGACCAGAAAAGGAACAGATTGGGAGATTCCCATAGACTCCTTGCTTGGCTTAACTCCCACAGAGCTGGTGTCAGGTTGTATTTGAGCATGGTGTCACTAGGTAATCGAGAAGCTAGGACAAGGAAAAAACATCTGTTGAAGGGGATGAATTGTATGTCACTCCTACTTTATCCATGCCCTTTGGTATATCGTGGTGAACTTTAAAATAGAATTCTTGATCAAGTCCGCTGCTTTCCTGTGGTGTGGGCCCCTCTGGAGAAATAGGGCCAGTCCCATGTGGTAGGAAATCCAACAGACCCTGATGGCATCTCCTGCCATTTAGGAATTTGCTTTAAACTCCTTCTCCAAACATTAAAAACTTTGTGGCTTCCTCCCCGTCCAAAGTTTTGAACGTCAAGTCTTTGTTGATTCCAGTACCCTATATATTCAACATTGTCTCCTCCTCTCCATCTTTATCGACACCTTTGGCCAAGTCAGTGTTATCTGAGTTAGAAAAATCTGTGAAAGACTTTAAGATTGGCAGAAAAGATTAGTGGGAGCCCTGCCAGCTAATCTATCTGGGTTATCTACCGTCCATTATTTTTGAGTTGCTCTGCAACTCTGTGACTTGTAGATAGTCATGCAGATGATACATATTCATAAAAATGTAAAGTAGCTTGGGATGCAATTGATTATTACCCCCTGGAGAGACCTGTTTTTCACCTATTAAAAATTTATTTCACCTTTCCTTTACATAAACATATGGCATTTTGAATTCTACTTTGAACCAGTTTTAACACCTTACTGGTTCCCTCATTAATTAATGAGTTGAAGTCTTTGACACATGTTAATATTACATTTGAATGAAATCCACAACTTTACCGTTTTTAAAAAAATTATCTCTGAACACACAGACCACTGTAATACTTTGCCAACTGGTTCTTCCTTTCCATGCTTCACTTTATCCATCCCCTTCCTTTCACTTTCTACAGAGTAGCTGGAGTGATCTTACAGTGTAAGCCTAATAATCTCTTTTTTTTCCCTGTAAAATCTTTCAATGGCTGCTCATTGTTTGTATTCGGTTTTTAAGGCCCTAAATAGTTAGCCCCCCCCCCCCAATTTACTCCTTATTTCATTTTACTTT
>NW_005354291.1:18780925-18796377 GCF_000412655.1 Myotis brandtii
TACAACTCCTTCCTCCATCATTTCCTGGCCAACTGCTACTCTTCCTTGCCTGAGCTTAAATGTCACTTACTCAGGACACTTTCTGAGCTCCCGAAGTAGGGTGGGTAGGCTCTATACTCTTAAAGTGTTATCTTTTGAAGCACTCGTCATAATTGTAATTTAAATAATTGTATCTGAAAGTATTTGTCTCTCCTCTCCTAGACGGTGGTATGTTCCATGGGTGCAGGGTTGTCTGTTTTGTTCACTGAAACAACTTCAGGCACTCCGCAAGCATCCAGTGGGTACTTATAGACGTAATAAGTAAATGAATGGCAGTGACTGAAACACACATTTAAATGCCTTATACTATATATCCATAAACCAGTTAGAAGTTGATTGGAAAGAGATAGGATGTGGAAATGAGAGCAAAATGGCATAAACTGTGTTGTTTCATGGATTTGAATGCTTCGGGGATTTTGCTGCATTTATTCACAAAAACAAACAAATCCAACTATGCAAAGGTTTCAAAATATCTGTTTGATATTTACCTGGTTTCTTGGATATGTGCTGCAAAGTTTATTAAATCACCATTTGGATTTAATAGGTATCATTTCCTTGTCTATTGGGTAGGAGTATTCAAATAGGATCCACCTATAAATTTAGAGTGAAGAAAATGAGTTTTAAAACATAAAATTGGCTTAATTTATTCCTTGATAAAAAGAGATTTGGAAAAGAGCTTGAGAATACTGAATACTATGGAACTAAAACCATATTTCAATTTTTAACTATATAAAAGAAATATGATCGCTAAGACAGCATTCACTATTTATATATATAATTTGCTGTAAGTCCTTGTTAATATCTCACCGAGTACACAGTGCTTTGGAGTTTGGTTATCCTGAGAAGTCACACAGTATAGAAAAACGTATGGTTGTTGGATTTTGAAAAGTTATGTAAAGCTCAGAAGAAGATGATTATCGAAAGGAGCTAAGAGTTAGGAAATTAAGCACTTCTTGCTGGATATGTGGCTCATTTATTTCTGACCTCTGGCAGATTATTAGCCAATTTTTTCAGGTCTCTTAGTTTTTATTCCTCTAGCTATGAGACACACTTGATCATAATTGCTTGCCTCATATTGCTAAGAAATAGAGAGGCATTATTGTGAAACATTATGGAAGATTATAATTAGAAATGCTAAATTAAAACCCTATCAGGTACCCCAAACTTGTGGTATCCCTGGCCTGTGCTATTATATATATTTTAAAACAGAAATGGAAGAAGAAAGCATTGGCGTAGTGAGCCCACTTGATTCCATTTTCTGGTGGGTAAAGCGTGAGTGTTTTGTTCCCTCTAATTTGAAGAGCCTTTGGTTTGTTAGTGGGCTGGTCTCCTGGGGGACCAGCCTTGTTGCTTCACTGTTGGGAAATGTGTTCTGACTTTAAGCCTGCATTTTCTTTGGATGACTTTCAGAGCTTCTCATCTGGCAGAGCTGAGACGTACAAATTGCTGAAGCTCTTTTATCGGTTTAGTGAGGCGATTCTCAAAAAAAAAGGTTTAACACATAAAGGTTAGAGGTAGAAATGTGCAAACTTAAAAATGCTGAACTTGAGTTGGGCATATTTCTGCTTTTCCCCTTTTGAAAACAAAGGTGAGCCAAGTTTTCATTTAGTTACTATTCCAAACTTGACATTTAAATAGACAGAACAGAAAAGGGGGAAATCTGGAGCATTTTTTTTATAGGTTTCAACGTGAAGAGCTATTCAAATGTGTTCCTTTTGGAGACAGTGGGACGTTGCTGTTAGTGGCCTATCGTTTTCTCCTTTTTTCATCTTAGAAGTTGATAGTCACAAAAATAGAATTGGGAAAAGATGTGGAGGAAGGTTTGTAGAGGAGGGAGCAACAAAAGCATCCTGCAGGTGTTTAAGCCTTTTTTTAAGTCTCGTTAAGGAGACTGTCCAGGCTTCCTTCTGTGACAATAAATAGCATTTCCAGTAGAGATTTGAGCTCCACGGTTACACACTGGGTCTACCATTGATTTATTTTCATGAATATGTGTGTGGCATATAAAACACTCAACTAAGTGTCTTAGGGGCCATAACCATTCAAGTGGCCCCTTAAGAAGTTTCAGTTTATGTCTACTCACTAATACCTCTCAAAAACAAACAATAAAATGTATTCCATATTCCTAAACAGCTTCCAGATAGGTTTTGGCTATATTAGATAAGTTTGCTTGGTTTGTTTTCATTCTGTTTGATTTTTGTTGGTTGGTTGGTTGGTTCCAAACATTGCACTTGCAAAAGTCACTTTCACCTGGTTACTCTGATGAAACTAAAATAAATACCTAAGTAAATAATTAAATAAAAAATTAAATATTATTTAACAAGCTGTATTTTGTACATATTGAGTACTTAATAAATTATTTTGACTGAGGCTATTCATATTTATAGTTGTTAAATACATTTGGTATTATAGGCTGGATCTTTGTAATTAATGATCTAGTTTAGGATTAATCTGCTAAGAGGAAATGCCTTTTCACCCTTCACCTAGAAAGCAGTGAGCAGAGCCGCCTACTTGTGTTCTTCTATTCAGCCTGTGTGAACCCTCTCCCCCAATTTCGCCCACTCTTCCCCTCCAGGATCACTATACTCTCTCCAGTCACCACCCAGGGCCAGCTTTGGGTAAATGCCAGGTTAAGTGGTCATTGCCCTTTAACTCTCAGGTCCATCCTGCCCCAGCTCTTCCAGACCTCCTGCTGGTCACATCCAATGCAGGCATTTTAGGCCTGAGGAAGGACCCCCTCCATGCTGGAGGCCTCCCATGGGGAGGGAAAAGCCGCCTGTCCTCTGACGCCTGGGCCTCTCCCACAGGCTCCTGCATCTTCTGCTACTGCCTCTCAGGTGTGCCTGGAGGTTCCACTCCAGAATGGCCAAATGTATATTCTGCCTCCTGCAAACAAAAATAATTTTTTTCTTGGAAAATTATTTCTGAACATACGGATCACTATAATAACCTATCATCTGGTTCTTCCTTTCCATGCTTCACCTTATCCATTCCCTTCCTTCCACTTTCTACGAGTGGCTGGAGCGATCTTAAAGTGTAAGCCTGGGTGGGTAGGCCTAAGCCAGTGTGGGCCAGTGAGCTATAAAGAGAGGATTGGTGAAGAGAGGTGGTTTTGAGGGAAAGCAGCCTTTTCTGTTTAACAGAGCTAGGGGGTACTGGGCCCATTTCCAGTTATACCTGGCCTAAGAAGCTTTTAGCTGCAATTGCTACAGGTAGCCAGCCGCCACTAACCATGAGGGGAGCCTTACTGGGGTGCTGGGGACATTGTTATTGTTTTCCTTGCTAGGGAAATTAAAAAACAAACCTGCTAACAAAAAGGCCTTTATTCAATATATAATATAAGGAAAACACAATTTATTATTGAATATGCAGTTCAGACTAGTTGCATGCAGGCAGTGGCAAAAGACTAGAAAGTCTGGACAGAATTTCTCATGAATATATGGTAAAGTAGAAGAAAGAACAGTGGGCACTCATCTCCTGGAGGGACAAATGGATGCACCTTGTGAGGTCTCTGGACTCCTGAGTGTTCAGATGTTTGTTATCTTGCATTGGAAACTTAGAGGCAATTTAATCCCTGATAAAAAAATTGGGCCTATTATGTTTGTTTTTTTTTACCATTTAAAAATGTTATTAAATTTATTGGGGTGACATTGGTTAACAAAAAATTGGGCCTATTATGTTTTGTGTTTTTTTTTTACCATTTAAAAATGTTATTCAATTTATTGGGGTGACATTGGTTAACAAATTATATAGGTTTCAGGTAGACAATTCTATAATACATCACCTGTGTATTGTATTGTGTGTTCACCATTCAAAGCCAAGTGTTCTTCTGTCAACATATATTTGACCCCCTTTGCCCTTTTCTGCCTCCCTCCCACCCCCTTTCCCTCTTGTAATAAACTTGTCTCTGTCTATGAGTTTTTTGTTTGTTTGTTTGTGGCTTTCAGGTTAATATCTCACATGTGAGTGAAATCATATGGTTCCTAACCTTTTCCGTATGACTTACTTTGCTTAGAATGATATTCTCAAGGTCTATCCATGTTGTCGCAAATGGCAGTATTTATCCTTTCTTATGGCCAAGTAGTATTCCATTGTTTATATGTACCACATTTTCATCTATCAAAGGACACTTCACTTGTTTCCATGTTCTGTCCACTGTGTATAATGCTGCCATGAACATAGGGATACATATATTTTTTCAAATAAATATTTTCAAAATTTTGGGTAACCTGAGGAGGGATTGCAGGGCCTGTTAATGTTTTTAAACAGACACTCTGAGGGAAATGAAGGGGCAGGCAGCTGCCTCTCCTGTAGTAAACAAAGAAAGTGGCACTTTATTTACCTTTACGCTACCGTTGTCAATGCCATAACCAATGCCTCGCCCTGGTGCCACGGAAGCCCATCTTCTTAGGAACCACATTCTTCAAACGTCTCCACTGCATTGCCAGATGTGCATATGTGGAATCAGCTGTGTTGTCTATTTAGTCTGCCTACAGACCTTGCCTGATGTGCATATGGAGCTGGGGTTAAGTCAGCCAGCAGCCCTTGCCTGGTTATTTGTCCACGGTGTGTGAGCCCCACAGATGGGTCCTTACCATTGCAGTTTTATGAGCACTATCTCAGTGACTTTGCTTATCAAAATCAAGGTAACAGTTCTGTTACTTGCTGTATGACTCCTGATGCTCTGAAAGACTATGTGGTGTAGCTTGTGTTTTATAGCACACCGTCATTTTTAAGGTACATGCACATTCATTGGTTTGATTCCTCCGTGAATACAGTGTAAATCATTGCTCTGGAGGTAATGTGGTGTTAGTATGTCACCTGAGCCATCTGCTTCTCTTGTTCCCCTCTTTCTTCTTCCTTTTCTTCTCTCCCTCTCTCCTTCCAAACAAGCTTCTAAGTGGAATCTTAAGATCTTGTGGTGACCACCATGAATTTTTAAGGATGAATTAAAAATTAAGCCCTGTACTCTCTGATTCTTTAGGTGACTATAGCACATCTTGCTAGTTTTCCGTTGTCAAGGTGTTTAAAGACTTTAGGCATTTCATTGAACTCATTCTGCTTTCAGTCAAAAGCCATGCTGTTTTCATTCTTTCACCAGATCATACAGTCTTCATTTCATTGGTTGAGCTACACATTTTATAATTGTGAGGAACCTGAATTGCATCAGTTTACTTAATTTGGCATAAAGAGAGTGCAAAGAAATACAGGGAAAAAGGGGACCAGAGGGGTGGGCAACCAGAGTTGGTCACTTGCAGCTTCTGTCTCTGGAATCATACAGTGTTGTTGCCGTTTTTATTTTTATTTTTTAAGGTTAAATGTGACTCAAGGCGTGTCTGTGCTCCAAGTTCAAGATTGTTTCTATTACTTTGTGTTTATTGGAACACTATGGAAACCCTGTCATATGAACAGGGAGGGCGACCTGAACTTGGCATTTCTGCAAGACCAGGCACAAAGGAGGTTTTCGCCAAATATTTGTCTGATTGAATTATTAAACTGTTCTCTCTGTCAGAGAAATCTCTGCAAATACGTCTTTGTAAAGAACCGAAAATCTAAATAAGAGGTTAACTGTCTGGAAGAATGCTTTTATTTTTATTAAACGATGACTTCTGACATTCCCAAACTGTTTCTCAGGGCTGGTCCCGCGTTAGAGCCTGTGAAAGCACCAGCTCTGCTTGAAAGCGATGAGCTTGAGTTCATTTAAATGTGATGTATATATATCTTGTTGCCCTCTTTGGGAAGTCATGGCACGTAACTTCCTCTGTTCTCTGCTCCCAGCTGATTAAGTATTTCCTTCTCTGTATGTTGCAGTTTTGTGACCTCATAATTTTAGTTACAATTTAGCACAGACTTTGAGGACCTGGGTTCGGAACCAAATTCTGTGGTATCCCATCCAGGTTCTGACTCTCAGTTGTCATGTCACCTCTACGTCTCAGTTCCCTTACCTTAAAATACTATTATAAAGGAACAAATACTGCAAGTAAATAATACATCTAAATCTCTGCAAATCTCTTAGAACATGTCTGAGTGATTGCTTTTACTATGTTGAAGAACATTGCATGCTTCCACTCTCTGTTTTGGTATGGCCCACGAGCTAAGAATGTATTTTACATTTTTACATGGTTGTGAAAGATCAGAAGAAGAATAAATATTTTGTGACACATGGACATTATATGAAATTCAAATTTCAGAATCCACAAATGAAGTTTTATTGGAACCCAGTCATCATTCCGATCAGCTTATTTGTTTATGTAATGACTGTGGCTGTTTTCACATTACAACTGGATAGAGAGGTTTCAGTAGAGACCAACCCCCTGGCCAGCAGCACCTAACCTGGGTCCTCACTGGACCTTTACAAAAGACATTTTCCGACCCCTGCCATAGGGCACAGCGCACTGAGTCACCACGCCTGCAGATGTTACTCTCCGGGTTGTAGGCAGAACTTCCTGTTAGGCTTAGGCTGTTTTGGTTTTTTTTCCAATCCACATCTGGGACAAATTGTGTTTGTTGGGGATATGTAGTATTATATATTGGTTGGCCATATGTGCAGTGAGCATGGCTGTGCTTTCGTGTAATTTTGAACCATAGTTTTGGATTTGTATAAGCGTTGGTGCCTTCTGGGAGGAGATTCACAGGTTGTATTTTGTCCTCTTTGGCCGTCCTGTACGCGGTCCTTTTGAAGGTAACAGATGGGAGTGAGTACTCACTGATAGTACCATCCTTGGGGGTGGGGTGAGAAAGTGCTAGGATAAGGGGACAGCACAAAACATATTTCTTATTGATTGCCATCAATATTTGTCTGAAAATTTGAAACAGAATAAAGAAAGAGTTGTTGTTACGGTACGGTTTGTGTTTTTAAAGAAAATAAAGGCATTGGCTGCCCTTGTCTGAGTGAGTGGCTTCTAGAAAGACAGGACTGGGTCTCAGTCATCTTTGTTTCAACAGAATGCTCCACAGGGAAACATTCTCAAAATTTGTTGCTCAGTAGATGAATGAATGAATGGGATATGAGAGAGATGAAAAGAGTGTCTCATTCAGAAAAAATAATGCTACCTCTTAATTAACACCTCCCACTTCACCATTGAGCAGCAGTGGAGCTTAAGGAGGAATCCAGTGAGTGTTCTGCAGAATTACGCCATCTCATATTGCATACCTAAAGCACAGGTGTGCTCTCATATCAGCACATTCCTTAGTTTTGAGTGGGATGTATCCCTTCGTGAATTCAGGACCTGGAAGATATTTGTCTATGAATTGACACTACCATGTACTCAGGTTCAGAGCTTGCTTTTACATTCCTTCCTGGGATGAAGAAGTGCTTATTTGTTTTATCCATCTTTTCAGACATTGTTGAAATTTTATGGCACCTTTATGACAGTAGAAATATTAAAGTTAAGAGTTTATGAGATGAATGACAATATTGCTTATTGAACTTCTGTCATCTTAGTTGTATTTTTGTTTTTTAAATTCTCACCCAAGGATATGTTTTACAGATTTTAGAAAAAAAAAAGGGAGAGGGAGAGGGAGAGAGAGACAGTGATGTATGAGAGAAACATCAATCAGTTGCCTCCTGTATGCACCCCCATTGAGGATTGAACCGACAACCTAGTTATGTGTCCTGACTGGGATAGAACCGGCAGCCTTTCAGTGCACAGTGTGTGCTCCAACCACTGAGCCACACTGGCCCGGGCTGTCATTTTAGTTTTTTAGTAGATGAGCAAATAAACACAGAAAAACCAAGTAACTTTTCCCAAAGTTATACGGTGGGTAGGAAGCTTTTCTTGTCTACAGTGAGGTCATTGATGGACATTCATAATTAGTTGTAACACGGACAGATATTTACATGTATTTTATTTTATATTATGCTGTTTTATATTATCTTGTTCATACATGGAAAGTGAATTTGAGAAGGGTTCAATGCTGCCCAGACATTATTTAGCTGCCCTTGTCATCATTATTTCCTACAATCCTTCCTGTGCTTAGATTGCCCTATTTGTTCTCCCATGAACTTGACCTCTATTCTTGTCACTTCGCTCTAAGACCAAGGTTGTTCACCACTCCATGAATCTGATTATTTGGTGGCAGGTTGCTGAAGTGCACTTTGGTTGGTGGAGGAAGGGGAAGGTAAGAGGCAGCAGGTGACCAGGCCACTTCTGCCCTTTGCTTTCCCTGAGAGCAGCAGGAGGTCTTTAATGTGCAGGAAACTCCCCCTCGCTCTGCCTCCTGAGATACTTCTGCCTCTGGACCGTGTCTCATGCAAATCTGTTTGTTATTGCAGTCGGTGGAGATACGAGATACTTCTGCCTCTGGACCATGTCTCCTGCATCATGCAAATCTGTTTGTTATTGCAGTCGGTGGAGATAATCTATGTGTCCCTGACACCATCGCTGCTCACAAAAATGGTAACTGGGAAGAGAAGAGCAGCTTTGTTTCACATACAAATGAGTCATAGTTTATTTTTTACTGATTCTATGCTGAAAACTTGGCCATACTTCTCCTCATTTAGAGTATTTAGAGTATATGGAAAAGCCGCATGTTAGAAATGGTTTGTTGAATAAGAATTCCATTTCATTAAAAAAATGTAATGAATGAGGAGGAGAGGAAAAGGGGATAAATGTGAAGTTTCAGGAAACCTCAGATGGCTCCTGTTTTCCTCCTCCATTTCAAGCTCAGAGTAAAATTTTGCCTCATATGACTTTATATGTTTTTTAAAGTAAAAAGGGAAGAAAGTAAAATAATTATTGCTTATAAAATATCTTTATTACTGAAAGCATCTAGGACGATTAATCTCTGAAAATTTTTTATTAGGGAGTAATTTGATGTGACGGAATGACACAGCATTTACTACAGTGGACTTTGTAGTTTTCTGGACATCTTCACGTAGTAGAAATTATTTGATCTTTACTATAATCTGTGACTCAGAAACAGGTTCAATAGCTGACTTAGATTCACCAGCAAATTAATGGTCAAACTGGGATTAAGGCTGAGCTTCCTGATTTTCTGTGTGGTGATCGTCCCGCTGCACACAACTCGTCTGATCACACAGACAGTCAGGATGGGATGCGCCTGGGATGGGGTGGCATCTCCTGGTTTCAAACACCAGAGCCTGTTTCTCGGGGAAGCTGATGCTATTTATCAGTCAGGGATGAGAGGAAGAGAGTTTAAGAATTCTATAAGCTTTATTATTGGAAACACTGAACCGATACTGAACTTCCACACAGAGCCCAAAGCATGTTAATCATTCAGAAATGGAGTTGCTAGAAATACAGACCTAGCCCCCAAGAGCTGAAATTCATGCTCCCATAATGCAAATACAAAAAGACATTCTCCTACCATGAATGTAAGGGCAGTGATGGAATAAGGACCCGCACACTTTCCATTGGTCTCTGTACCCAGGTGTTTGGAGACTCACATATTTTTACTGTATCTTCTTATTCCTTCTCAGGACTATATACCATCGTCACGGCGTATTGACATCAACCACAGCTTTATTTGCTCCCTTTCTAAGAAATAATGCAATTTAAATCCTTCAGCTCACAACATTTGTGATGAGATTTCAACGTTCTCTGTATTTGTATTTGTTCTTTTGATACAAGGCAAAGTTGAATAGTCAGCTGATCATTAGAAAAAATAAACCATTCCTTTGCCTGCCAGGCATGTATGGAATTTTTGCTGCTGAATTAAGTGGTATTTTACTGTTTCTTATGCAGAGTGGGAAACCGCCCATCAGTGATATGTTCACAGACCTCAAAGATGGAAGGAAACTGTTGGATCTTCTGGAAGGCCTCACGGGAGCATCGCTGGTGAGAGGCGTCAGCCTAGAGAACCAGGCCAAGGCGTTGCCTGTCTCTCAGCATTAGTGGTACTTGAGGACCCACTGGGGCTGCCCAAAATGTAAAAGTTGGCATACAAATGTTAAAAAAAGTGTTTCAATGAACTTTTTGATAGAGCAATATTCAGGCTTTCTGGGAGGGTGCTATATGTTTATCAAAGATAAAATTACTCAAATGTTTATTGTTCTCAGACAGCCCAGTGGAGAATTATAAAGAAGAATGGATACGTAAAGCGGGCATAATGGTTTGAATAGCAGGGCGTATAGAGACACGGTTAAATGTTATTTAACAAATATTAAAACAAGGCTGTTCAAATGATGAGATTTATTTTATTCAAATTTTTAGTATTATTTTATTTCTCCATCAAATCCCACTCTATTACTTTATATGCAAGGTACTGTATACTTACACCAGGGGTCCTCAAACTACGGCCCACGGGCCACACGCAAATACAAATATTGTATTTGTTCCCGTTTTGTTTTTTTACTTCAAAATAAGATATGTGCAGTGTGCATAGGAATTTGTTCATAGTTTTTTTTTTTAAACTATAGTCCGGCCCTCCAACGGTCTGAGGGACAGTGAACTGGCCCCCTGTTTAAAAAGTTTCAGGACCCCTGACTTACACAGAAATAGCTCTGCTAATGAAGAGGATGCAATTTTATGAATACAGACTTGAACACTAGCGGTAGAATTACTATAAAAGGTATAGAGAGATGCACTCCCAAAGATGAATTCCTTTCTTACCAAAGTGTGGGGTGCTGCACACTCCCTTTTGCCTTCCAGATGGTGGGCAGGCCTGCTGAAGAGGCTGATCCCTCTCTCAGATAAGATTGCCTGGCCAGTGAGGCAGGAAGAAGCCTCCCAGATCACCTTTCCCCAGGTGGCAATTCCTGCCTTCCCAGTGGGCCCTTGTAATGCAGCTGGAACCTGGAATAGCGCCCCCGAACCCCCCAGGCTCTGTCCACCCTAGTGAAGTATGGATGTGATACGACTTGTAAACTTCCCTTCATCCAGACCAATTTAGAGAAAAGAAGCTTTGTCCCCCAAACTTTGTGCATTAGAATCACCAGGGAATTCTAAAAATTCCAAACCTTTACTGCACCCAGGCTCACTAAGTCAAAGAGGCATTGGTGTTTTTGGAAGCTCACTGGAGGTTTCAGTGGCCAGGCAAGCTAGGGAACTACCGCCTTACGGTGTTGGAGTGGGGGAGTTTTCACCGTCAACACCAGCCCCCACGCGGCCTGAGAAGCAGCCAGAGCTCCAGCACAGAGGGGTCTCCATGCTGAGCTGCTGCGCTCTGTCCGTCTCAATGTCATTTTTTTGTCAGGCTGTGGAGGTACTGTCTCACTTGATGTTGTGTTTTATTTTCCAGCCGAAGGAACGTGGTTCCACAAGGGTGCATGCTTTAAATAATGTGAACAGAGTGCTGCAGGTTTTACATCAGAACAATGTAAGTTGGTCAGGTGACTTGGGGGCTCTTGGGTGCCATCGGGATTATTTATTGTTGAAACCAGCCACCTGCTCTGTGCATGGGCATCAGCTCATTTATGGAAACATTTTTCTTATGAGAAGTTTTGAACTTTTTCTATGAGTGAAGGAATAGTCACTCTTTTTCTGATTACTTTAATGATTTCGTGTATAAGTAACACATTTTTGAGATTTGGGTTTACCTCATTTCTCTTATCATTCACATGTGTGGCTGTCCAGATGTGCTCAACCCCAAACCTCAGCTTCCGTGGAGAAATTGTCTTCACCTTTATTTTCTTTCATTGTGTCAGGTGGATTTGGTGAATATCGGAGGAACGGACATTGTAGATGGAAATCACAAGCTGACGCTGGGCTTGCTGTGGAGCATCATTTTGCACTGGCAGGTGGGGAATTTTCAGTCACTTACTACTAGACACTGAAAATGTGTCATTTGTGTTACTAGTTTCTGAGCTCTGCATCACAGAGCACCACAAACTGGGTGGCTTCAACAACAGAAATTATTTTCTCCCAATTCTGGAAGCTGCAAATCTGAGATCAAGTTGTCAGCAAGGATGTTTTTCTCTGCAGCCTCTTTCCTGGGCTTGTGGGTCCTTCTTCCCTTGGTCCCCACAGGGTCTTCCTTCTGTGTATGTCATATCCTAATCTTGGCTCCTTATGCCAAGAAACCAGTCATATTGGATGAGGCCCCTTCCCCCACTCCATATGTTTACCTGAATTACCTCTTTCAAGACCCTTTCTCCAAATACAGTCACATTACGAGGTACTGGGGGTTAGGACTTCAACATAGAATTTTGCGGGGAACACAATTCAACGCCTAACAGTCTGGAATGGAAGAGATGGACAAACTGCTCTGTTTTCCTGGCCTAGAAAAAAGAAAATGCCTTTTTAAAATATTGAATTTAAAAATTTCAGACATCAAAAAGTTGCTAAAATAGCCCTGACCTGTTTGGTTCAGTGGATGGAGCGTCGACCTGCAGACTGAAGGGTCCCGGGTTCGATTCCGGTCAAGGGCATGTACCTTGGTTGCGGGCACATCCCTGGCGGGGGGTGTGCAGGAGGCAGCTGATCGATGTTCCTCTCTCATCGATGTTTCTGACTCTCTGTCCTTCTCCCTTCCTCTCTGTAAAAAATCAATAATATATATATATTTTTAAAAAGTTGCTAAAATAGCTCAAAGAAATTCCAGGTACCTTTACTCAGATTCCCCAAATGTTAACAATTGTCTATATTTGTGTTTTCTCTCTCTTTTTCTCTTTGCCTAAATGCTTCAGTGTATATTTTCTAAAAACAAATTGTTCTCCTAAAATCAAGGAGTTCTCTTACATAACTACAATATATTGTCATAATATAAAATGTGTACTATAACATGAATAGTTCTAACTTACTTATCATGTCTCTTTCATCTTCTTTAATCTGGAATAGTTTCTGAGGCTCTGTGTTTTATGATATTGACATTTTTGAAGAGTACTGGACAGTTATTTTGTAGAATGTCTCTTTATGTGGGTTGCTGATATTCTCTCATGATTAGATTCAGGTTATTCATTTTGGGCAGGAATGCCGCAAAAGTGATGTTGATTTATTCTTGGTGCTCCTCACCAGGAAGCACACACTGTCCATTAGGTTTGTTCTGGCAGGGTTAACTTTCATCATTTGGGTAATGTGGTATCTGTCTATGCCTCCACTGTAACGTGACTGTCCTATGTTATTAAAAAATATCTTGTGAGATATACTTTGAGATGGTGTAAATATTCAGCTACTTATCAAATCTTCCCCATTAGTTTATTTATTTTATTTTATTATTATTATTTTATTGATTGATTAAGGTATTACATATGTGTCCTTATTGGCTAGGCTTATATGCATGCATACAAGTCCTTTGGTTGATCTCTCCCCGTTACCCCCAACCTCCCCTACCTTCCCTCCGAGGTTTGACAGTCTGATCGATGCTTCTGTGTCTCTGGATCTGTTTTTGTTCATCAGTCTATGTTGTTCATTATATTCCATAAATGAGTGAGATCATGTGATATTTATCTTTCTCTGACTGGCTTATTTCGCTTAGCATAATGCTCTCCAGTTTTATCCATGATGTTGCAAATGGTTAGGATCCATTCATAATTGTTAGCTGATCAGTTAATATTATGATGCTTGGCAAATAGTAAATTTCTAATGTCATTGTTCCTTCTACATTGTAAGGGAGAGCTTTCCCTTGACTCTTGTTTATCTGTCTGTCCATCTACCTTTTTATTCATTCATTGTACATGCAGTATACACTCAGGGATTTTTACGTATTTAATAGCCTGTAACTTTTTGCTATTATTATTTATTTTGATGCTTAAATTATCCTAAATTTGGCCCATGTGATTGACCCCCCCCCGCCCCCCGCCAAATCACAAATCAGCTCTTGTGTCCTTTTGACATGTCCAGATCATTCTTTGAGCACTTCCTTAAAACACATGTATTTCTTTAGAATAATAATGTGCAATATTAGTTCTTGATATAATTGGGAAAGATACTTCATTCTTTGATTTTGCATTCAGTCAAAAGGTCTACCTTGCATCCTCATCTTTTGTAGAAAATCAAAACTGAGTTTTCTTCCTATCAAAAGTTCTTTGTAAATGTATAGTATTAAAATATTACTCTTTTAGTGACTATGAAAGTAATGTTTATTGTAACCAAATCTAATAGAAGTATTTGTTAAGATATAGAAAGTATGGTAATGTATAATGATGAAGTAAAAAATCACCTCTAAATCCTAGTACTTCAAAATAATCACTGTTTAAAGAAAAATTTGAAATAAATTGAATAACCAGTGACCTGATCCATATGGTTAATTAATGAAATAGTCCTCATTCAAGGACTTGATCCCAGTAGCTGCTTTAAGTCATAGGCAGACATGGTTTCTCTCCCAGGTGAAAGATGTGATGAAGGACATCATGTCAGCCTTGCAGCAGACAAACAGCGAGAAGATCCTGCTGAGCTGGGTGCGCCAGTCCACCAGGCCATACAGCCAGGTCAACGTCCTCAACTTCACCACCAGCTGGACAGACGGACTCGCCTTTAATGCCCTGCTCCACCGACATAAGTGAGACATGACTCTACTTAGACGTGGATTTTCCAAATGTGTATCTCCTTTCTCCTGCCCTCACTGCTCCTCCCTAAAGCCCCTCCCCACTACCCCTGCTATCCTCTCTGCACACCTTCTACCAAAATATTAAGAAAAGAAATATCATGGAAAAAACTACCCACCAAGTGTTTATTCTGTAGGACTTAAATGGCACAGTGCAGCCACGGTTGCTTCTACGTATTCATAAGTTAAAACATGTAAAATGATTCACATAGTTCAGACCTACTCATTCAGCACTAACCAGAAATATATGCAAAGAACTGTGCTAGTATTCACTTGTACCAAAGGGAAAGTTCTATAATTCAGTGCAATCCCAATTAATTATAGAAAATGATTTTTTAATGAAATTTGTAAACAGATTCTAATTATATGAAAGACCAAAGGCCCATGAGGAGCCAGTACAATCGTGAAACAGTAGAACCAGGCTGAAGTACTTCTCAAACAGAAACCAAAACTAATTATGAAGCTGCATTAATTAAAACTATAGTGCTATAAATAAATACACTAATTTAATTATAGGCTGAACCATATGAAATTGCCAGTATTTGGCTGTTTTTTGACATATAACAATGGTAGTTTCTATACTTCAACCTAACAGAATAAAGGGCTCATAAATGCTCCATCCTGATATACAACTGAACTGATTGCTATTAAAATAGATGCTATGGGACAACTGGTTACCCATATGTAAATAATTGAATTGGATCTTTACCTCACCATACCCACAAATAAATTTCAGATGCATCAAGGATTTAAATGTGAAAGGTGAAATTTCTTACATGTTTTATTGCTATTTTAAATAATTTATTATTTCAAGTTTTGTTTTCTGTATATGCTCTGTTTATATATAAAAATATAATTGACATCTCTACATCTTAGATCTAGAAACTTGTTAAAATTTTACAAAATTTAAATTTGTTTCTGTAGATTTAAAAACATTTTTGGTAGACCATCCATAGATTAAAAGAGTC
>NW_005354291.1:18796437-18801895 GCF_000412655.1 Myotis brandtii
CCCCTCCCCTCCTCCCCTCCCTACTCCTTTTCCCCTGTTCATTTGTGCCTTGTCCTTCAATACAATATTGATTTGAATAGGTAATAGTGAGCAGAACATTTTGTTCTTAAAAATGAAGGGAATGTTTTTAATGTTTTACAATAACAATGATATCTGCTGTAGCTTTTTTGATATATATATTTTTTATCTGGTTAGAAAACCCCCACACCCAATCTTTTTTCACTGTATTAGTTTAGAGAGGTTACCCTCTGTTCCTAGTTGGATAAGACTTGTAGTCAGAAAACTTGAGTTTTAGCCTAAACTTTTTTCCATTGATTACTTAATTGGTTCAATAAGTGTGTTTGTAGTACTTTCTCTGTGTTAGGCTCAGGTTGTATAACAGAGAAAAAAGGCAAACACCCCCATCTCCTTGGGGTTTATGTTCAAATAGAGGGAGGCTGACAATAAAGAAAGAAAAGGAAATGTAAGTTGTGTAGCATAAAGAAGTGGTAAACATGCTGAAGAAAAACGGAGCAGGCAAGAGGGGAGGCCAGTGGGTGCAGGGCGTGAGTAGGGAGAGTAATAGGAGATGAAGTCAGAAAGGAAAAGGGTGGAGTGGGCGAGGTGATCCCAGGAGATAGCTGGGTCTAGGATGCAAGAACAGATAGAGTGCAAAAAAATCATCAACTTTTGGATAAGTCAAAGCACAAAATATCCAATTTCTAGGATTAAAATAAAATCTAGATAGAAATGAAATACTAGGCAATGTAATATGGAGGGGGTGACAAGGGTAATTCTCTCAGGAACTTTGGTTTAGGAGTATCCTGTGAACAGATTAAAGCTGGACTTTCCACTCTGCTAATAATTGGTCTTTCAATAAGAGAATTAATTCATTAGTATTAATGGTGGTAATTGATGTATATAGGTTAATTTTTCATTTTCTTACCAATTTATTTTGAGCTTTTTATTTCTCTTTTCTGTACCTTTTTTCTTTTCTTTTTAAAAATCTTATATTAATAGGTTCTTATTTTTCTTTTACTATTTGGGAAGTATTACATACTATTTTAAATCTTCTAGTGATTACTCCAGGAAATTTCATAGGTATGTTTAGCCAATACAAGAAACTTAGAATATATTATCCATTGTTTTCATTTTTATAAGTTACTTTAAAATACTAAATATTTGACAAAGTTTTGGGATATAAAGTTAAACTTTTAAATTTAAACTCACAAACAAACAAAAAATCTAAAACTGCAATGTTTTAGATTATAACAATGACCACTTCGTTTCCACATGTGTTGTTTTCATTGCATTTTATTTGCATGGTGTTTTCAGACCTGATCTCTTCAGCTGGGATAGAGTTGTCAAGATGTCCCCCACTGAGAGACTTGAACATGCCTTCGGCCAGGCTCAAACGTACTTGGGAATTGAAAAGCTGTTAGATCCTGAAGGTATTGTTCTGTGCTTATTTTTAATCTTGATTTTGCTGCACAATTTTGGATACTTGAAGAGCAGTGTTTTTTGTTGGCATGGTGTCTTTTTTTCAGGAGGAATTATGAGAACTGAGCAGTGTTCTTCCTTTTGAAACATGGTGCAAGTCATTTTATCACAGTTATTTGGACTTTGGACTTAACAATTTGTAGGACCCTTTAGGAGGAAATTTAATTACATCATTGGAGAATAGTTATTTGATACCCCAGAAGAGTAAAAGTTTTAGGAAAATATAATTATTAGATAACCAATTCAGTATTTGGTTTATTTTACTGAAATGCATTTTTGTATATACTTCTTGTATGTGATGTGAAAACTTTAGTTACAAATGTTGTGGAATTTAATTCTAGACTTCTTTTTATAATGTTAATAAAATCTGGCATTATCTTAAATGTTAGCCTATCTTGAGCATTTGGGAGAAGCTGTTAGGGAAGAATTTTAAGAAATGGGATACTGAACAAAATTAAGAAAGTGTCTTTGCCTTTGTCTCATCTGTCATTATATGAAACAGAAACTTATTGAGCTATGGTACTGCAAAAATTATATAATAGTATTGTTTATGGGAGCTGAGGATAGTTATTTTATATCTCCTACTGAGCTGTTCACATATTTTGGACATCTAATTTAAGCTGGTCTTTATTTCCTTCCCCTTTTAGATGTTGCTGTTCAGCTTCCTGACAAGAAATCCATAATTATGTATTTAACATCTTTGTTTGAGGTGCTACCTCAGCAAGTCACCATAGATGCCATCCGTGAAGTAGAGACTCTCCCAAGGAAATACAAGAGAGAATGTGAAGAAGGGGATATGAATATACAGGTAAAGGTAAATTTTATTGAAATGTTTGACTGGCCGTATTTGTTATCTCTTAGGTACCAGATAAAAACACTTTTAGGCGATTATTTTCTTTCCTTTTTAAAAAAATGTTTTTATTAATTTGAGAGAGAGAGAGGAAGGGAGGGAGAGAGAGAGAGAAACATTGATCAGCTGCCTCCTACTGGGGACTAAGCCCAAAACCCGGGCATGTGCCCTAACCGAGAATCAAACTGGCGACCTCTTGGTGCATAGGGCCAATGCTCCACCAGCTGAGCCACACTGGCCAGGGTAGGGGATTTTTTTTCTTGACTGAAAACATCTTGGCTTGTTCACTTGCATACACCTTAGAAGTTCAATTTATCAGTTAGCATGCTGTCACGTGTCACATGTGTGTAACGGAAAACCATAACTCAACTGATTTCTTAAGAAGGAAATATACTGTTTCACACTAAATAAGGGGGCCCAGGGCTGTGATCATGCTGCTGCATGATATGCTTAAGAAGCAGTGTTTTTCCATCATTTGGTCACCATCTTCCATCAGTGTCATTTTGTGTTAAAGATGGTTTTTTCTCATGTCAACCTACCTTTGTTCTAAGTACTAGTTTTCTTTTCATTTGTCTTTAGCAAAAGGATTTTTACCATTATATTTTCACAAGGGCTATCAAAATACAAAGTTTATTTTCTCTTTCATTTAGAAGGAATAATTGTCAATATGTTACTCGGTGGGTTTTTCACTTAAAGATTTATAATGCTTTTATTCATTAGGATAAAGATTAGTTTTTAAAATAAAGTCATGAATTTTTCTTCCTGAATTATCCTGCCTTGAATTAATACATATTTTATCTTACTCTGTTTCAATCTAACCAGTCCTCTTAATTCGTAAAATGAGAGAATCTTAACAGTTGGGTAAGACCTTAAAAAGTTGTTCAGTCCAACATTTCAGCAACCAAGAGATATACCTGAATTTCAAAATGATAAGAAATATATTTTAGAGAGGCAGAAGCGTGTACTTTGAAGCTGAAATTATATTCCTGTCCCTACTTGTTGTGGATTGGTTACTTCCCCTCTCAACCAGTTTTATCTGTAAAATCTGGATAAAACCACCCACTTCATAATAATAAGCAACTCAAAGTGTCTAAAATAATATTAATAAGCACTCCATAAGCAGCAGCTAATTATAATTTTTCCTTCTTAATTTGTTTTGGTGTTCACTCTCAACAAATTCCTTTGTAAAAATGTTCGTTAATTCTCATATAATGATAATGGTCTTGAATTGGCATGTCATCTTCTTTTTCCTTTTCCAAGGTTCAAAGAACTTATTATTTCAGATTTTTTCGGAGTAGTAGGTACCAATCCTTTTAACTTCTTCATTCAAAAATAGTATGATGTATAGAAAAAGAAAAAGACTTACTGAGGAAAAGAGGCAAGAGATGGGGCCAAATTGTGAACCTAGGGCTCTTTTTTATAGTTTTGAAAGTCAAGTGATGTTGGGGAAAAGCTGTAATTTTTAAAGCTGAGAAGCATTTGTCTCTAGTGGTGAAGTTATTATCTTGCATTAATGATGTGCTCTTTTAAGTGGCTCAGATAATCTGCTGAGCCTGCTTTTTGATTTGAGTTATTTGTTTATTGAATTGGGCTTCTTTTGTTAGAAAGCTGGGGTATTTTACTTCTTATAGTTAAGGCCATTCTCTCTTAAAAAGAAAGATTTCATTTGCCTTTCATGAGGTGTAGATAAAATGATCGCGTCTGTGTAGGGCTCAGGGTGGCATGATAAGAATTGTAGAACCTATTTTCTGTTTGATTAAGAGCAGGTGCATTAACCCGAACCTCTTCATTTGCATGCTTTCATTAGTGCCTTAGAGATTGAATTAAGCTAATTAACGAAATAAAACGTGGTCCACTTTAATCATTTACTGTTTGACAGAGCTTGCCATCCGATACTTTGCAATGAACACTAATAGCCAGCCTTCCTCTCTCGCTGTGTCTTTCTACAAATGTGCTGCAGAGCATTAGGTGGTCAGCAAGTAGTTCTTGCATTTCTCTTTAATGTCTCGGTTGAAAGTCTCCTCTTGTTAAATTAGATGTCCATCTTTCCTTCAAGATGTTTTCAGTCTCCTCTTCTGGACATTTGCATCCAGACAGTGCCTTCCATCTATCTCCCACCTCCCTAGATCCTAGTGCTTATCTCAGCGACCTTTGGCTGGTCACTCACTAAGTTTCCTAGTCTCAGATAGCCTCATTAGAGCAGAGAGGTTTGCTACTCAAAGTTCCCCAGGGCTATTTTGGGTCTACAGTTTCAGAACATGAAGTCCGGAACTTAACTCATTTTCCCTTCTGTCTTTGGTATCCAGTGTTTCATCTGTGTGCTCACGCATTCATTTTTTTAACTCCTGCATACAGTTGACTGGGTTCTGTGTGATTCTTTCTCCAGAATGTGCCTGGTGCATGTTTCCTTTCTGTTCCAGCCCTCATGCTAATCGAAGACTCATCTTCTCTTGTCCTTCACAACACCCAGCCTCCCTCCACAATTCATCTCCGGCCACCGCACTGCAGTCGCGTGGACTGCTTCCTCTCCTTCCCCAAGACTCTTCTACACGTGGGTTTCTCTCTATGAAATGCTCCTCCACCCACTGTTTGCATGGCAAGCTTCCAATCTTTCCTCAGTTTCAATGGAACTTTTTCAGGGAAGTCTTCCCCCATTAACTTATTGAAATCCAACCCTACACACTCACTCATTCCGTTTTTTGCTGTCACAGTATTTTTGTAAACTATGTTAAGAATTTTAAATTGCATCTTGTAGCACTGGGAAAGCAGTGGAAGATTTTAAGTGGGGACGTCTTGTGATGTGATTATATTGTCAGAGATCATTCTGGAGGCTGAGTGAGAAGGGAGTTGTAGGGGTGGCAGTGTGGGTGGCAATGGGAAGTGAGATACTGGTTAGTAGGTGAGCAGGCTGTTGTAGTCCTGAGGGCAGACGATGCTGGTTGTGGAGATGGAAAGGTCTGGATGGCTTGGAGACGCATTTTGAAGGTAGGAATTGCTCACATATTAAACATGAGAGGTGAAAGAAAAAGAGATTCCAAGGCTGGTTC
The DNA here is from genome assembly GCF_000412655.1 of Myotis brandtii. Classification (NCBI taxonomy): domain Eukaryota; kingdom Metazoa; phylum Chordata; class Mammalia; order Chiroptera; family Vespertilionidae; genus Myotis; species Myotis brandtii. The sequence continues at coordinate 18,801,814 of NW_005354291.1, forward strand.
CCTGGTTCTTGGCTGGAGAAGTTTAGTGTATGAAGGAGCCACTTAGGAAAATGGAAAAGCATGAGGAAGAGTAAGTTTGGGG
>NW_005354291.1:18802333-18823250 GCF_000412655.1 Myotis brandtii
TTACTGAGGCAGAGAAAGGAGGGCTTCAGGGGGGTGGGAAGTCAGCCATGGAGTGGGGCTGAGAGTTTAAGTAAGAGAGAGAGTGACCAGATCTCTAGGTTTGCTTGGGACAGTTCTGGTTTATGTGTGTTGTCCTAGCACCGTTTTTATAAAAATGTTCTAGTTTGTTGGTTAATAATATGGTCAGCCTAAAGATGTTGCTAGAAGAGTGGATTTGTCAGTGAGAAGGTGTTTGGTGACATTGGCAAAAGCCTTTTCAGTTGAGTGGTGGGGGACCAATACCAAATCTGAAAGGGACTGTTAACCAATCGTAGTTGTCAAATCCATGAGAATTTCTTATGTTTCCCCTCTACATTTGTGTATGTTTGAAATATATAAAAATGTGGATGGGAAGTGATTAAGTGAAGATAGCTGTCAGCAAATTTTAAAGAAATTTTGCTCTAAAAGGGAACAAATGAACAAAAGAGAGTTCATTTGGTTATAAGATTCTAAAGTAAATAAAAATATTCCATTGCTTGAGATAAATTTATTCCCAGGGGCTTAAAAAAAAAGAAGAAAAGCAAGTAAACTAGAGGGTAGCATGAGCCAAACCGGTTTCGGCTGAACACGTATTTCAGTAAAAGCAGTTTCACTAGGGTCAGAGCAGGGTCTTTAACTCCTTTTTTTTTTTTTAACTGAGATTTACCCTTTAAGGCCCAACACAGTCCTGCATGCACCTTTCCTATTTTAGCCCTGGCTGAACTCAAATAGCATCTCTTATTGGGACCATGGAATTTCTAGCTTCGCTAATAGCTAGTTTATTTTTGTTCAGAAGTGATTCACGTGGGTTATTTGTCTCTTCCCACCTATGCTGGGATCCCCGTGAGCACAGGATCCAGGAGGGCAGGCTGCTTCTGTGCTCTTTGCCATCCTCGCCACTTCATACACGCTTTCCGAGTAGCTCCGGGCATGGCTCACCCAGCGCCTGAGAGCTGGCTGAATGTCTGAGACACAGTGGGCTCTTCCTCCCTGAGGGCTCTCCATACAGTGTGTCTCCGTTGAACACCTTCTCATCTTCACGATGCTTGGGGGTTTTCTCTTGGCTTTGTTTTCCTAGAGCTCAGTGCCAGAGGAGGAGCACGGGAGCCCCCGGGCCGACACCCCCAGCACCGTCACCGAGGTGGACATGGACCTGGACAGCTATCAGACAGCCCTGGAGGACGTGCTGACCTGGTTGCTTTCTGCCGAGGACACGTTCCAGGAGCAGGATGACATCTCGGAGGATGTGGAGGAAGTCAAGGAGCAGTTTGCCACCCACGAAGTAAATAATCTGTTGCCCATGAGTGGGCCCTGTCCGCCACGGCGCCTGTGCCTTATCGGGGCTCTGCCGTGCTATGTATGCTCACTGAATTCTGCTCCGCAGGAAGGTCACGGCTCATTTTAGGACTCGTGATATTTAAATAGGGCTTTGTTTTAAAGTCGGCGTGGGTGACTCACTGTGCATTGGAATTAGGTTTCAGATTTTAATCTTATCGTAACTTGTAAAATCTGTGGAGCCACTGACACAAATCAATGCACAGCACTGCTAGTTGCTGAAGTATATTGTTATAGTTAAAACACAAAGTGGCTAATTAATACAAATACATCAAGTCTTTAGACTTGGAATGTTCCCCAGGAAGCGGTTATTTTTATTTATTGTATGATTAAGCAAATGTCATATCCAGTGATCATGTATACTTTCATACAATGAAAATTTCCTACTATTTTGAGGATATAGTGTATTGCACTGTAGTGATTAGCTTATATGGAGATTTCTTTTTGATTAAGTAGTTGTTTTGTGCCTGTATGGTAATTGACAGTTCTTATGTGCTGTTTTGGTTTGAAAATAATAGAAGTTGTCAGATTCTTTAAGCAGTTTCTCTTGGGTGAGCATGGTGTTTTATTTATTCTGTTTTCTCATAATTCCATGTCATGATCTCTCAGTATCATAATCAGCATTTACTTAAAAATAGTTACTATTAGCTGATGTAATATTGTTTTCTTTGATCAATTCCCCTTTTCTAGTTAGGCCAGTGCTTCTTTCCTATATTCAAAGTTGGGTCAAAGTCTACTTTATTTACAGTCTACATGGCTGCCTTTTTCTGCAGCCTTGATATTGAAACATTAATGTATTTATATATTTTTTGCAATGAGCTGCTCACAAATCATAATGATGTACCTTCTAGGCTTTTATGATGGAGCTGACGGCACACCAGAGCAGTGTGGGGAGCGTCCTGCAGGCAGGGAACCAGCTGATAACACAAGGGACTCTGTCCGATGAAGAGGAGTTTGAAATTCAGGAACAGATGACCCTGCTGAATGCTAGATGGGAGGCCCTCAGGGTAGAGAGTATGGACAGACAGTCCCGGTGAGTGGAAGCAAAGAACGACCACTTTATTCCATAATGTGTGTTGCCCAGTTTCGTTGAAATAAAGGTCTGTATGTCCGTGAATGCAAGATAATTACAGAGCTTGCCTTGTAAAATTTGACTCTTTTCTTTGTGTAATGCTGCTGGAGTTTTGTATGATCTTTGTTTCTCCTTTGATGTGTTAGCCAAATTAAAAGGTAAAAGTTGGAGTACAGAAATTAGGTAAAAGGAAAGGACATTTTATATGGATAGATATTGACTTGTAGTATTAAAATTGGCTAACCATTAACCCAATGTGAAGACAGGATTATGTAGTATTATTTACAATTTATTACATTTTTCAAAGCAGTGCTGCTGCCCCCCCCCCCCCCCCCCCCCCACCTCCCATGGTTCTTTTTTCCCCTCTGCATTGTGTATTAAGGAGCAAACTACATTCCATTGCAATTTCCACCTATTTAATATGCAGGAATTCCTGATTGAAGAAACAATGATTCTGATAGGAATGGTGGGTGCTGTTATTTGCATTCTTGGACTGCATTTAATTGATTCCATTTAGGAGGAAAATGAAAGTGTTTTTTTTTTTTTGCTTGTTTCTATATTTAAAAATGAAGTGCTGCTTTAAATTGTTAGAGAGAAGTGAGTTTCCTTGCCCCCCACCCCCCACCCCATCCCACCCAGTTTGTTTGCTGCCAGGAGTGTGTATTGTGTGCATTTGCCTTTGCAAAGGGGAAAAGCAAGTGGGACTGATGCTGTGTCCCTCCCCACAGGCTGCACGACGTGCTGATGGAGTTGCAGAAGCAGCAGCTGCAGCAGCTCTCTGCCTGGTTGACGCTCACGGAAGAACGCATTCAGAAGATGGAGACCTGTCCCCTGGATGACGATTTACAATCCTTGCAAAAGCTGCTAGAAGATCATAAAGTAAATCTGGCTCACATTTCTTTTCTACCTTATCAAATATGAAACAGCAGCACGTAGCCTTCTCACCGGCTTCTGCCCTTAGTGCAGAGGTGGGACACTTCTCAGTGTCCTCTGCTCATCAGCAGCTTAGAGGGTGGAGTCCATGGGGATGTGACTTTACTAAAATTTTATGTGGGTATGTATAGTGTCCTAAGGAAAGCTCTATGCCAGTGGTTCTCAACCTTGGCTGCACATTAGAATCACCTGGGAATCTTTTTAAAATCCTGATTTCTGGGCCTCATCCTCCGGAAATTGTTTCTTTGTTACTAATGTTGTGGCCCCACCCCATAACAAAGAAACAGAATTTCCGGAGGATGAGGCCCAGAAATCAGGATTTTAAAAAGATTCCCAGGTGATTCTAATGTGCAGCCAAGGTTGAGAACCACTGCTCTATGCTTTCCTAAGATTCTCAAGGGTTGTTTTGGACCTGTAAGTGGTAAAGAACCCTAGTGTGTGAGCATCAAGGCCGTGCAAAGAAGCAAACCCTCAGATTTATCTGTACCTTATCCTTTGAGGAAAGCTATTCCGATCTGGAAAAGTATCTGGCACTAGGTGAAGAATCAAAATTTGGTGGCTAATTTAATTTGATCACAAATTAAGGAGAAAACTTTTCATAGTCAAGGCAAGGTAGAGCAAATAGCTCCTTTGCAGGTTATCTGAATAATCTGATTTTTCAATGAAATATCTGGATAACTGTTAAATAAAGCTTTAGGGATACTTTAAATGCAACTCAAAGGCATTTGACAGCACTGTTGGTAGTGTTTAAATAAATTACCTGTATAGCACTTGCCATGCTCTTCCTGTGGAAGGGGTGAGAATGGAAGTCATCTGTGTCCTTAACTGCTTTCCTGGGCAGCTATTCAGAATAGCTTCCGACTATCAAATATTACCTACTTATCTCTCACTTTATGTCATGCTGCACTAGAGAAAATGATCTTTGTATAGTTAAATTTGGGACTTCTTTGATTTACCAATTCTACATTCTTACCTTAATTCCTAGTATAGACATTCAACTCATTTATGCTACATTATTTTTTGCCACAATTTGGACTAAAAGTAATGACATCCCATTTGCCATCTGTTATGACATTGCATTTTCAAATTGCTTTGGTTCATAATGAAATGTGAAGATGTATAACGGGCTTGTTTCATTAGAACACTTAGGGTAATGATTGGAAATTTAAACACGATGCCTCATTAAATAGCCTTAATTACTATTGACAACCGAGTGGATTTTAAATAGGTAAATGTGAGAGAGTAGAGATAATGGTACATCTTAATTTTTTTTCTCTAGAGCTTGCAAAATGATCTTGAGGCTGAGCAGGTGAAGGTAAATTCGTTAACTCACATGGTGGTGATTGTTGATGAAAACAGCGGTGAGAGTGCCACAGCCGTCCTGGAAGATCAGCTACAGGTAAGGACCCCGAGGAGGAGGGCGACCCCAAGGGGCCTGTGGTCTGAGACCCAGTTACATGTACCCTTATTCTGTACGTCTCATCACACTGTTTATGTAGAAGAGTAGAAGAACCTACTTTAGACTGTTCTTCCCAGGTGGGGTTCCATAGCATGTGGGTTACAGGAGTCCCTCGGTACCATTCCTTTCCATCAGCCCTTGGGGTGCATGGGCAGGGTGTCTTGTGTGCAATAGTAACAAGGTTGGGAAGCACAGGAACTGATCTCGACAAGTGGCCCACAGGCTTCTTGCTCAGAATCACTTGAGGAATTTGCTGAAATGTAGATTTCTGGGCTCCATGCAGACCTGAATTACTGGGAGTGGGGCTCAGTGGATCTGCACTTTAATAAAATGTCCAGGCATATTAAAGTTTGAGAATTTCAGCCGTGTAGGATTTCATATCCCTGTTTCTTTGGTTGGACCAATGTGTGAATTTCAGTAGCAGTTTTGGGAACCCCAACAAATTGCTTCTTTTCTCACAAAGGTTATAGTGGAAAGTCTTTACAAAGAGATTGATCGGTGTTTCATTTGAATAATACTGGAATCATCTGCTGTGATGTTGCCAGTTTATGATTTTTGGAAACTTTCGGACATGTATCTTCATTTAAAGTTGGCCAGTGGTTGTGAGACTTTGTGCAGAAGTACTTAGTTATTACAGTAACCTGAGAGGCAGGCATTCGTGTCTTGCCTGTTCAGACAGTGGGTTTTCCTGATGAGACCTGTCTTCTGGCTCCGTCTTCGACCCGTTGCACTGTCCAAAGCGTTCTCTGGTATCACATATCAAATAGGATAATATGAATTAACTCTTGCTCATATTTAAGTAATGTAGAAATAAGTTGAACATTTGTTAGTTATTATTTATATAATGGTAACAAAATAATTTATTGGAAAACTTATGAAGAATACTTTTTTAAAAAATCAAAATTATTTATTTAGTATTGCTAGTACTTGTACATATTCTGTGGCCAAATTTTGTGGAATTTTCTATGGATCATGAGATGTAAACAGAAAAAAATTAAGTATATTTAATAGGATTCTCTCATTCAACACATAGTTTTTATAAGGTTAAAAGTTTTTCATAACTTCTGTATTACAGATGAAAATTTTCTTGGCATGTAAAAGTGGTTAAAAAATTACTGACGTATTGTATTTTGTTTTAAAGACAATTATAGCCTGAAAACAATTTCCAGCACAAAAAGTAGGTGTTTGCTCTATTTTGAAGATGTATGCAAGAATGCTAAATTCTCAAATAAAAACCACAATAAAATGGAAAGGGCAGGAATTTGGAGTAGACAGTTACAGGATAGAGTTATAGTTGTGATACTTTTTAGCTCTATAGTGTAAAATAATTAGTTACATTCTATGGAAATTAGTTTTTCTCATCTATAAATATATAGGATTCATCTGTATTATTTTAAAGTAACTAAAAAAAAATTGTAATAGAGAACAACTGATGTCAAGATTTACTTTGAGGATCATGATAACTATCTCTTAAAGCTGTGTTGATAAAGGATGGTTTCTCTCTTTACTAGAAACTTGGTGAACGTTGGACAGCAGTGTGCCGATGGACTGAAGAACGCTGGAATAGGTTACACGAAATCAATATCTTGTGGCAGGAATTATTGGAAGAACAGGTATGAAACTGTTATCCATATGGTCAAAATAGATGGTGAAAGGTAACTCATCTTTAATTATGGCATTAGAATGAAGTCTTACTTTTCTTTTAAAGGAACCTTTACAAGTAATTATTTGTTATTTTTAAAGTCAGATTTGTATCCATTTTACATGAAGAGTATTCATGGAGATTATACTGTATTGCTCCATTGTAACAACAATGTGATCTGTGTTTATTTTTAAGAATGTTAGTATTTAGACATGCTACTTTCAGGGTTTGCTTGACATTATAATTTCATGCATTTGTGCTGGGTAATGTGTTTGAACTTGTACCAACACAGTGCCTAGCATTTAGTTTGTGCTCCATAAATAAGTAATCCACTTAATACTTTGTGGCCTTTAAGTCATAAGAATTTTTAATGATTTTAAAACAGAATAACTACTGAATTTAACTAGAAAACATTATTTAGCAACACCATTGATTTAACATTTGGATGATAGTATATTTTTTCCTACTAAGTGTTACCATAGTAAACGAACCTTTGGTGCAAAACTACCCCTTTAGGTTTTCAGTCAGAGTAGTGGCCCTTTGCCTCCTCCATCCTTCCAGAAAAGCAGCCATCAAAACAGAATACAAATAAACAAAACTTTCCCTGAAAACACCAAATGGTTGTGGTTTAGAAAATAAGCAGATACTGTATTCCCTCATCTCAGTGTCCATTTCAATTCTTTTAAATGCATCTCATTTCCATCTACAAAAAAGGAACTGTATGCTTTTCAGGCAATAAAAACAAGTGTGTTATGCTTTGTGGTTTACTAAATATGGTGCAGATAGAACATCTGCAAAAGTGGGGTACAAAATTTGTCCCAGTATAAATTGTTAATCACTACTCCCCACCCCCAATCATTGGTCACAATCTTCCTGTTAAGAATCCCATAATGGACCAGATTCTGATTTCTGAAATATTTACAGTTCACTTTACGAAATACTGACATTTACTTAGACCAGGGGTGGGCAAACTTTTTGACTCGAGGGCCACAATGGGTTCTTAAACTGGACCGGAGGGCCGGAACAAAAGCGTGGATGGAGTGTTTGTGTGAACTAATATAAATTCAAAGTAAACATCATTACATAAAAGGGTACGGTCTTTTTTTTTTTTTTAGTTTTATTCATTTCAAACAGGCCAGATCCGGCCCGAGGGCCGTAGTTTGCCCACGGCTGACTTAGACACTGTTTTCACTCCAAGGAGTAACATCGGATAGTTAAAAATTTACTTTAATAATGACAGTAGGAGACATTGATTGCCAGAGAAAACCATTGTGTTGTTTTTCTGCTAAGTAAAATAATTTAAAATTTGGAAGGAATTTTAATTTGGCAAATAAAAATATTTACAGGTAAGGAGTAGCTGCTATTTGGGCCAATATTTTAGGTTTACAGCTCACCTTTGTATGGCTTTCTGCTAGTGACATGGAAGGAGGGATCTTCTGAAAATGGAGAGTTGAATCCAGCATGGGCACTTAATGTAGAGAAATCTGCTATTGCAGGAATGAGCCCAAGTCAGTCGTATCTCATTTAGAACATCTTTCATGGGATTATTGTGTACTCAGCTGCAGAGGCCTCAAGCGTCAGAAATGGGCTGTGAGAATGAATTCCAAACTTCTGTAGCATGAAGTGTGGCAGGGGGGGTACTCTGTAAAGGACTCCAACCTACTTTTCCAACCTTAATGTTCCCTCTGTCCTTTCATGTGCCCAGTGCTCAAACCCTGAATTAACAGTCCCTAGCCCATGGCTAGGCTGTCAATGCTGCAAGAATAGTGCTGATTCTTTTTTACTGTCTATTCCAGTGCATGGAGCCTTGTAGGTGCCTCGTGGTTTAGGTTGTTGTTTTTGTTGTCTTTGTTTTTTGAAAGAGTGTCTGTATTTCACTTGTTTTCTAGCCTTTGGTGTTTTTGGTTAAGGATTGGCATCGTCCATGGAATGTTCTTAGACTCATCTCCTCATTTTTAAGTTCTCTCCAGCCATCAGGAACCGTGAAGCCATCTATAAATCCCCCGCTCTCCTTGTCTCTAAACTGGAATCGGTCTCTTATGTGGTGTCTGCACTTTGTATCTTGTGCCATGGTGACTCCTGCGCATATCTTATTACCCTTACTATTGCTGAGGGCAGGACCCACTTTTGTCTTTTATGTCCTTCATCTTCATCTTTTTGTTTGTGTGTAATATAGAGGAAAGGAATAGTTGTAAAATTCACTGATTAAAAAATACAGTTAGAGAAAGAATTGATTCTATTGCAAACATAGAACCAAGATTCCCCCCCCCTCCCCCCACACCTCGTCTATAGAAAAGGGTTTGTGTGGTAGATGCCACATTTTGGGAAGAATTATCCCAACGTAGCTATGTTGTTTTCCACCCCTGCTTCAAATTGATCTCTCTACTTCTGCCTAAAACAACATGTATTGTTGGCCAGTGAAGTTTAACTGTCTTTATACTTTGGACTATCCTCAGACCATAATTGCTGTCGAACCTGGAGTGTTGGTGCGGTTTTGCGGCATGATGCTCTGGAAAAACCATTAGCTTTGCAGTGTGGGTCCTTAATCTGGCTCTTCTGTGAACTAGCCAAGGGACCTTGGATGTATAACTTGGCTCTCCTCTCTCTTCTTCCTAAAACAAGGGACTGAGACAAGACAATCTCCGAGATTCCCCCTGTCTCTGGAGTGTTACAATGTGATTCTTTTGGAGACTTGAATAGGTTTACTTATCCAGGAGTGGGGCTAATTTCAGATTGATCGGTTGCAAATCTAAGTAGGATAATGACTTTTCTGTGTCACTCATGCCTCATGCTTAGGTTTTTGAAGTTCTTCTTATTCAAGATAAGGATAAAGCTTCTAAGAATATAAAGTTAGAGATCTGGTAACTTGATTGAATCGAATTACCAAGTGATTCCCCACATGTATTTCTAACTTTTGTTATTATTTATAGTGCTTGCTGAAAGCTTGGCTAACCGAAAAAGAAGAGGCGTTAAATAAAGTCCAGACGAGCAACTTCAGAGACCAAAAGGAGCTAAGCATCAGTGTTCGCCGCCTGGCTGTAAGTGATGTCATTGTCAGCATCTGTCTTGTAAGCCTGTGATATTTTAGTGTTTTACATCAGTGGTTAAAACTATTTAGAAAATCCAGAGTAGGACACATTACCCAACACTGGAATGCTGCCGTGGAATGGTCTAGAACCAGGAGTCTTACGTTTTAGCATCAGATACTAGTAATTGCAAGGGTACATTCTCCTATAAAATATATACATGTTTACATGTTCTGACTGGGAAACAGGAAGATAAAGTCCTGTGAAAAGGGAGTCATCTAACAAATATCTGAAATACTAGATTTTGAAGGAAGACATGGAAATGAAGCGTCAAGCATTGGACCAGCTGAGTGAGATTGGCCAGGATGTGAGCCAATTACTTGATAACCCTAAGGCATCTAAGAAGATCAACAGTGATTCCGAGGAACTGACTCAGAGATGGGATTCTCTGGTTCAGAGACTAGAAGATTCCTCCAACCAGGTATCGTTTGCTCCAGATAATATGTTGTGCCATTAAGTAGAAGTTAAATTTCAGGTTAGTTTTAGTTTTTACGAAATAAAAGAGTAGTAGCTAAACTAAAAAGTTGGTTCCTTATACCTGGTTTACTATAAAATTGAAAAATTGACATGACAATGTCTTTTAGTTTTCTAAAGTAAATTTTAATGGATCTTAAGAAAAGGATTAATATCCAGTGATTTAACGCTTGCTAACTGATAACAGACATGAATCCATTAAATGATCTTTAAATTTTATTCATTTGAAAATATTTTAGCGAATTGATGAAAAACCCAAAACTTTGGTTTGTACATGAATGTTCATAGCAACATTATTTATAATAGACAAAAAGTGAAATGACTCAAATATACAGTAGGTGGATTGATTAACAAAATATGGTATAGACATACAATGGAATATTTTTTGGCAATAAAAAAAGGAAGTACTGATATATGTGATGACATGGATGAACCTTGAAAACATACAAGTAAAAGGAGCCAGTACCAAGTTTATAGGCACCATGATTCTATCTATATGAACTATATAGAATAGACAGACTCATAGAGACAGAAAGTAGATTAGTGGTTGCCAGGAGCCAAGGGGGGAGAGAGGTTGGGAAGTGACTGTTAATGGGTACTGGGTTTCTTTATGAAATAATAATAAAATTATTCTGGGACTAGAAAGTGGGCATGGTTGTATAAGTCTGTATACTAATAACCATTGCATTTACATAATCAAAGAAAGAACCTTCTGGCATATGAATGATATCTCAATAAAGCTGTAATAAAACCTAAAACTTTGGCTGCTCTTATTTCAGGTGACTCAGGCTGTAGGAAAGCTGGGGATGTCCCAGATTCCTCAGAAGGACCTTTTGGAGACTGTTCACATAAGAGAACAAGTGACCACCAAAAGGTCTAAGCAAGAACTGCCTCCTCCACCTCCTCCAAAGAAGAGACAGATCCCCGTGGATATGGAAGTGAAGAAAAAGTGAGAACAGACAGACATTTTCCAAACCCAGGACCCCACACAGTGTATTTTGTACTCAGTACCTATGTCTTACTAATCACGAATGATATGCAAATTTAGACATAATTATTGTTAGGAACCACTCACTACCCCTGAGTGTTCTGAGTATTCTACTTCCCACTGGCTAAATATCTGTGTTGTCTCAGATGGTTTTATTTATCCTGTGTTCAACCTGAGCTGTGTGCTGACACCCTTGCTTCTTCCTTTCCTATCGTTTACCTGGAGGATATGATTGCCCATGATCCCTCATTTTTCTTTCTTTCACTATCACCATTCTGACAGTCTCGCTTTACTTACATCTCCTTATTGTTTGTGAATCTGCTTTCTTCTCTCAAGTAAAAAAGTACTTAATTCAGGGAAGTAATTAGTCTCCTTTTTTCTTTTTTCTTTTTTTCCCCACCCCTCATTCTTTTTTCATGTTTTCTTTCTTCCTTTGTTAATTCTATTTTCTAGATTCATTAACAGATTCTTTGTGTTTGGCTTGAAGATTCATCTTTAGCATACGCTATCTTTTCATCTTATTGATTCAAAATAAACTTGGGATCTTTATAAGGGGATTAATCAGCCCTGGCATAGATAGAATGCCAGCTACCCTGTTAAGCCATGCTGTGGCCCGGGTACCTCACATGCACTGTAGCAGCTAGTCCTCAAAACACCCTTGAGTAGAACTATTATTCTCTCCCTTTTACAGTAGCGTCCCAGTGCTTGGGTAAGTGGGCAGTTAGTTTTGCCTGAATAAAAATGATGTGATTTCACCAATTTAGCTTTTGTCAGACAAAGCAGGATTCCGGTTTTACCAGATGATTTTCATTTTGATGACAGGGCTGTGCGTCCTCCCAATAGCACCTCCTTGCAGGACCAGTGTACCTCCTTGGAACTGTTACTTTTGGAGCCAAGACAGCAGATGAGGAAGGTGCTTTTGATGTTCATATTGTTGTAGACCTTTCATTTCATGAGTGTTTGTATTCTGCCAGTATATCTAGAGACATATCTCTCCAGGGCTGACTCTGTGCTTTTGGAAGCTGAGAAGGTTTTAAAAACTAGGGTGCATCAGTAAGTTCTGGTACCAATTCCAGTGTAGGTGGGAATGGGAGGATTCTCCCAACAAGCAGTTCAGGGGACACTAGCTGGGCGTCCTACAGGTAAGCTCAATTCTGACACTTCCTACTGGGAGACAGCATCCGATTCTACAGGTTAAGGGTTCAGTCCAACGAGCTGTTACCTGTGCGTCTAACCGACTGGCTATACATTGGAGGTTCCTAAGACCTCCTCTGTGGGTTTGATTAACTTGCGAGAGTGGCTCACCCAACTCAGAAGCATTTTACTTACTAGACCACTGGTTTATTATAAGAGGATATAACCCAGGAACCGCCAGATGGAAGAGATGCATAGGATAAGAGAAAAAGCACAGAGCTTCCACGCCCTCTCCAGGCGGCAACTCTCCTGGCACCTCCACTTGTTCATCGCCCCCGGAAGCTCTCTGAACCCCGTCCTTTTGGGTTTTTACAGAGGCTTCATTACCTAGGCATGATTGATTAAATCATTGGCCATTGGTGATTGATTCAACTTCCCGCCCCTTTCTCCTCCAGAGGTCAGGATGGTGGGGTGGGACTGAAAGTTCCAACCCCTAATCACATGGTTGGGTCTCCTGGCACCCAGCCTCCATCTTTAGGCGGGGTCCAAAAGTCAGCTCATTCACATAAAAAGTGATAACTCTGTTGCTCTCATCAGTTAGGAAATTTCAAGGGTTTTAGGAACTCTGAGCCAGAAATAAGACCAAATATATATTTCTTACTATAAATCACAATATCGCAAGTGCATAACTATAAGATCTTAAACACGGCCTGTTGTATAATTTGCATTCTGCTGCAAGAAACACAGTACTGTACATGTGACTTACTGAGGTCTCATTTCATGTTACAAGGAGTCTGGAGGTAGGGATGGTCGTGCAGCATCCTGCACGTTGTCTCCGCCTTCCTCAGCCTGGTGGCTTTCACCCCCAGGCTTGTCTTCTCAGGGTCCCCAAGGTGCTACTGAAGCACGGACATCCTGCACAACCTGCTTATAGGCAGGCAGTAAGGGAAGTTTTTTCTTATTTCTCTCTCTCTCTCTCTCTTTTTTTTTTTTAAATCAGGGAGATCTTTCCTGGGAGACATCAGCTAAGTTCCCCCAGTCTCACTGGTCAGGACTCAGTTGCTTGTCCATGCCCTGGGTGCTTGGGAGTTTGAAGCTGCCCTGCCTCTCCAGGCTCTGTAGTTGTGCTCTGGGGACTCGGGCAGCAAGGAGGAAGTGTGGGGAGGGAGGTGTCTGTTGGGTAAGCAACTAGCTGTGAGGACCACAGTTTTCTAGTTTACTGGTTGATTGAGGTAGACATTCCTTTAGATGGTTCCTGGACAAATAGAAGTTTGAGGATGTCTAGTTCATTCTAATAGAAGGCAGTGAAATCTCAGTATTAGAAATTAAGCCCCAACTCAGCCCCATCTCAGTCTACCCATGTGTGATGTGATGGGATCCACAGGCTTCCTGGAAAATAAATGTAGCCATAACACAGCTTTGTGATTCAAGCTAGCGCAGTCTTTCTGGGGCAAGACAGAACCATACCTCCCCTCTTTAGTGTTTGAGGATAGGCTTCATATGCCAATTTCCATTCAAGTCCAGGGAATTCTTTACCATTTCTATTGTAAAATGGCTTCCAGACCCTTAGAAACCTCTATGAACTTGTCTTAAAATGAGCTGTCCACGTGGATATGGGCCTTAAGTAACTGCTGGGCACAACTTCATGTAATAATACAAGCTTACGAAATGGTGGTTTATTGTCCCTGCTCTTCCCTTGGTGCTGCTGGTGGCTGTTTGCCACCGTAGGGGCAGCCGTTTCCTGTAATCTAGATATGGCTAAAGTGACCTGAGCTTTCTCAGAAATGGACTAAGTCTCCAAGGTCATTTAAATGTGTGACCTTCGGGTGGTGCTCCCCTTCTCCGAAAGAGTAAAGAGAAATCAACTGATAAGATGGCAGGAGGCATGTACCATGGTTTGAGCAGCACACTGACCCCTGGTGATGTACCTGGAGTGTCACGAAATCTTTTACAAGCTACAAAGAAAATTTACCTGGATGAAACAGCAAATATCCATATGTTCTTCCTCCTGTTCCTCCTCACTGTGGTTTTCACTAGAAAAACTTTAAGCGAAGTTTCCCAAAATAATCAGCAAGGACAACCCATGCTCACCTTAAAGTATCCAGAGGTTGTTTTGAGAAGTCCTGGCAGGAGAGTCTGATAAGAGGACAGACGGCCTCAGTTGGACTCCCAGCTCCATCATTTATTAACTTTGTGGCCTGCATCAGTTATTTAAAACTCCCAGAAGCTCAACTCCTTCATCATTCAAAGGGAAGTAATAGTGTATTCTTCATAGGATTGTTGCGAAGAGGCCTTGAGTTAAGAATACACACAGAACGCTTAGAAAAGGGCCTGGTAGATGGCCAGCAATCCTTGAATATTTCTCCTCTTGTTCCTCCTCACTGTGTTTTGACTTCCCTTCCCAACACCTCTCAAGTCTGCACATTTTCCTTCCTCCCCACTGGCATTACCTGCTCTCTGGCTCCTGTTCCCACCACAGCCCTTTCTTGGGTCTTGCCTCTCTTGAATCTTCTCTGTGAGCACCTGCAGGTAAATAGGATCTTGTCAGTCCTATGCTTTTAGACCCTTCACTGGCTCTCAGTTGCCCTTTGTTTAAACCCAAACTCTTTCACCTGTTCTCTAGGGCCGTCTAGTAACTGGTTGGTGTACTCCCTGCCTAGTACTCACTGTTCCAGCCGCATCTAAATACTTGCGGTTTGCAAAGTGTGGTCCTTCCTTTCTTTGTTCTCCCTTTGCGAGGAAAACTCCTGGCTCAATGCTGTTCTACTCCAGGAAGCCATCCCTCCCTGGCTGGATGGGGAGCCGGCCTATTAATTCCTGGAATTAGCACCTTGAAAATTCCTTCTGCTATTGCCCTTCACTTTACATTGCCCTCCCTACAGGCTGGGATTGTCTCATTTACCTTCATGTCAAGAGCCCAGACCAGTGCCTGGCATATAATAGGCTCACTTCAGAAACATGCTGAATTAAAGAAGGCATGAACGTTAGCACTGTCCCTACTTGTTCTTTTTTGTCATTATCTAACCAAATCTGTTTTTCATTATCTACGAGCGTTTATAAAAATACAAGTAATTTCTTTAAACATTTCAACCTTTTAATATTTATTTTCTTTACTTATTAACACGACACTATTATTATTCTGTTCATACTTTGAATTGTGCATGCATGATGTTATGTTGTGTGGTTTCTGTATTTCTGGGTTGGCTCTTTTGTTTGTTGTCTGAGGAGTGTTTAAAACGCTTGCTGGATGGGTGCTGTTCTTTCTTGAGCCAAGTAAAACAATAGAAGGAAACGAATGACAAGTGGTAACATCTGAATCTCAAATCAGGTTTGATGCCCTGAGTGCAGAGCTGCTGGACTGGATTTTGAAATCAAAGACTGCCATTCAGGCCACAGAGATAAAAGAATATAAGAAGATGCAAGAGACTTCAGAAATGAAAAAGAAGTTGAAGGTAAAACATAAAACAAAAGTACACTAGTGAATAAAATATTTCATCAGGATAGATGTACTTTGGCATAAAGATGGGATGGGACCCAAAAGCTTCCTATAAAATAAATGTAGCCACAACGCAGCTTTTAGAACATTGTAGTAAATTTTGAATTGATTCAAGCTGGCTGGGATCAGATCCCTGTGTGGAAGAGAAATTTTTTCCCTTCCCCCTTAACCACTAAGTTGTGTAGGAAGGAACACTTACTTCCTAAGGTGATCTAAATATTATTTCTATTTTTAGCTTGATTAGATCTTTTTTAAAAATTTAAATTTGTTATTGTTTAAAGTATTACATGAGTCTCCTTTCCCCCCCATTGACCTCTCCCCAGCCACTCCCACCCCCCTCTTGATTAGATCTTAATCTGGTACCTAATAATTTGTGACTTTGTGTGTGCAGAAGACGTTTTGCTTTCTGAATGCAGCAAACTACAGTAGTACCTCCTTATGCACAGTTATCTGCAATCAACCGCAGCCCAAGAATATTAAATGGAGAATTATAGAAATAAACAGTTCAGAAGTTTTAAATTGCATGCCGTTCTGAGTGGCATGATGACATCTCGCACTGTCCTGCTTCGCCCCACCTGGGGCGTGAATCCCACCTTTGTTCAGTGTATCCACGTTGTACAGGCTACCCTTCTATTAGTCATTTAGTAGCTGTCTTCATTATCAGATCGACTGTTGAGGTCTCACTGTGCTTATGTGCAATAACACTTATTTTACTTAATACTGGCCCCAAAGCACAAGAGTAGTGATGCTGGCAGTTTAGATATGTGAAAAGAAAAGGTGGGTACAGTGCAATAAGGTATTTTGAGAGAGGGGGAGACCACATTTACATAACTTTTATTACAACGTATTATAATTGTTCTATTTTATTATTAGTATTTTGTTAATTCCTTTTTGTGCCTCATTTATCATAGTTGTGTATAAATAGGAAGAAATATAGCATATATTGGATTTGGTATTCTTCGTGGTTTCAGACATCTCATGGGGATCTTGGAAAATATCCCCAAGGATAAGGGGGGTTACTATATTTCAACTTTCTTTAATGTAGAAGAGAAGAGACACCACACAAATGCTAATCAAATGAATGGAGTTTAGCTCTGCTGCTTTGTACCCATATGTGTGTGACTGAAATTGTGACAGGGGGTTGCCGTGATTTCTGTCATTGGTGGTCATTAAGCCTCTGTACATCCTTTCATCAACTATTTGGGCATCTAGAGCAAGCCTGTATTGCATGTACATTAGCAATGGAGCCTGTCGGTCAGGAGCTTGGGGAACGTTTAAAAATCCCCACCTGGAGAATCCCTAGTCCAGTGGTCGGCAAACTGCGGCTCGCGAGCCACATGCAGCTCTTTGGCCCCTTGAGTGTGGCCATGAAGTTTTAATCGCACTGTATGTGCGCGCCCGCACGTGGTATTTTGTGGAAGAGCCACACTCAAGGGGCCTCAGTTTGCCGACCACTGCCCTAGTCCAATCCACCACCACCATCAAAGGTATCAAACATTAGTTTGTATAAAGGGCATAATCATTTTTCTCCAGTTTGATGGCGACTTTTTGCATTAGTACTTAGCTTAACAAAAAGAAATGGTATTTCTTAGACTCTCTTGTTATTTCTTGACCTTTGACTAAACAAATGGCTGTGTTACTTAGTCACATTAAAGTTTGTGTGGATCAAAATAGGAAAGCTGTATTTATTTGACAGTGCTTACAGGTATCATAAGTTAGAAGGGGCATCCTTCTCTGGATTGTCTGGTTGAAATAATATGGGTTTCCTACAAGTTTTTATTGAGCTATTTTAGACACAATTTGAATAGTTAATATCAATTGGGAATTGAGGAGATGGAAAAATTTCAAATACTGAGTGTGCACACATGTGTATATGTGTGTGTATGTATTCTCGTGATCTTATTCAGCCCTTTCTTAGAGGTTGTGGAGTTTGTCTTCACAACCCAGGCACAATTAAGCCATTTTTAAAACATAAAGAATAAAATGCTTTAGTTTGGATCCTAAAGTATGTTGGAATTATTTATAAATTATGTATGAATTTATGTTGATGATTGAAGTTTGCAATACACTCTAGACTTAATATAATACCAACAAAAAATACTGCGACTCAAATTATTTTGGTCTCTTTTTCTTTATTTTTTAAAAATAATTTTTATTGATTTTAGAGAGGAATGGAGAGGGAGAGAGAGGTTGAAACATCAATGATGAGAGAGAATCATTGATCAGCTACCTCCTGCATGCCCCCTACTGGGGACTGAGCCTGCAACCCAGGCATGTGCCGTTGACCACAGTCAAACCTGGGACCCTTCAGTCAATAGGCCGACATGCTATCCACTGAGCCAAACTAGCGAGGGCTGTTTCTTTTTCTTGTTAATTAATTTTTGTTCAGTGATCTCTGTCCAAGCACATTCAGTTCACTGGATGCAAACCCTTATTTTTATGGTGTGGCATATGTGGAGGCTATATATGTGAATAGATAGATATCCTGGATCTAAACCACTAATTTTACTTATTTCCTCTTGATAGAAACTTATAACTATAGTGTAAAATTTAAAAAAAAACCACCCAAGTTTCTTATTGTTTGTTTGAATATAACTTTTAAAATTTAATCATCTCTGGTGCTCTGGAAGGTGGCCTGCAGTTGCATAGTTGTGTATGGTAGTATCCTCTTAAGTAAACAGTGTGACACCTAAAGGGAATGTGGGAGGGACTTTAAACACTAAAACTTAAAAGAGCATCAGCATTATATTGAGAAGAAAGTTTGCAATATTCTTATATTGAGACTTTATTTCCAGGGAATAGAAAAAGAACAGACAGAAAGAAGACCCAGACTAGACGAATTAAACAAAACTGGACAAATCCTTTTGGAGCAAATGGGAAAAGGTGAGACCCTTGATTTTTTTTTAATGTGTTTTTAGATGGTGGCATTGCATCATATTTACAGTTTGACAAATCAAATATATATGTTTTGCTACTCTAACCCTCTTTGCTAGAAGAGTGGTTTTCAGAAACTTTTTTTGTCAGCAAAATGTTTTTCTTCAAATGAAATCTTATGCTGAGGCTGATTTATCAAACTGATAAAAGCAAAGTTGTTCTGCTTTTAGACAGGATCAGGGAACCTAAAACTCTGATATCTCAGCAAAACAGTTACATTCCACTGCATAGATTTTAAAATCTTCTCCTTTGGGGTATATGTTGGGAAATTTTGTGTGTGTGTGTTGGGGGGTAGTGGTTGTAAAAGAAAAGTTTTTGCTTTGGCAACATCAGAGAGATAAAGTTACATTAAGGTATGAATTTTGTGACCTAATATATGCTTTTTTAATTTCATAGGAAACCTTTTATATTTTGCATTACCATTTTTTTGAGCTTTGGTAGGACTGGAAATGCATTCATTACAGAACCCTAATTCTATTTATTTAATATGTTATTAAAATTTTTTAGCATGGGTGGGAAGCTGAGAAATGGGGGCATTGATCTGACTAGGGATTATATGTTCTGGGTTTAATTTTATTATTTTCTGAAGGTGTTTGTTTTTTATTAGTGAGAGAATAAAAATGATTTTTTTAAAGTTCCCCACTATCGTTCCATGTTATCCATTATTGTAATGTTATAGTATTGCATATTATTTCTCCACATGTGGTTAGTGCTGAAAATCCTGCTGCTGCTCTAAAACCAGAAATGTTCAACAGAAATGAAAGCACAATTGGGTGGTCCTCTCTGTTCCCCTTTCTCCTCCCCTAGAAATTTGAAGTAAGTCCTAGAACACCGAAAATTAATAAGAGGATGTTTTTTATAGGGTGTAATCTGGCCATAGTCTACCTAGGTAAGGAGACAGGTAAATGATTCAGTTCAATTAGAAAAGCATATTCAAATAATCATGTCAAGAATGTGTTCTATTTTATCCTTTTTAAGTAATTAGTAAAATGAGGAGCTATCAATTTGGCTTTGATTAGTCCTCTACGAGTTGGGTGTTCTATAGAGGTAGAAAAGTTATTATTTTGTGTCTCTGGGAGCAAAACAATTATTTTAAAAAACTGTGTGTAGGTTTCCTTTTTTATGATGCAAATTGTGCTTTCGTTATTACTTGCTATTGGTCCAACCTATATGATCTCAAGCTTGGAGGAGGGAGATTTAAATTCTGAGAATTGGTTTGAAGGGGCAACATAAATGGATCATGAAGTACTGTCAGTGAATAAACAAAGGAATTGGAGAAGCTGCTTCGGCTTCCCTAGTACCTAATGTGAGCACCCATTGCCTGTTTTCTAAATGAGCAGCGATACTTTTTCATCTCAAAACTGTGTTTACCTGCTTGATTTTCTTTCTTGTTTAGCACAAAGTGCTGACATGAAAATGAAGTGGTTGACGTTATTCTTTTGCCCACTCAGAATAGAAATGACCTGGCAGAAGCACAGCCTCTGTTTCCATCGCTCAGTTAGTTGTCAGGAAGATGTTAATGTGTTTTGCTTATAACCCCCATTAACAGGGATAATTGAACTTGGACTGTGGTGTGAATGTCTTGTGTAGGTCTAATTAATATTCTGTTACCTGCCTGACAGACAGTGAACTTCAGCCACTGACATGGGTGATGTATTCAAATCATGTCATGTGTGCATTTCTAATTTTCAGTGGATACAGGATGTTATAGGAATTTTTGAAATTCCATCGTTTGTGGGTCTTAAGTGAACTTTCATTGTACTTGCCTTTTTTTCCTTAGTGCTCTCATTACCCTGGATTTCGATGGTATATATTTACAAAGTATAATTGTCTTTATTGGCCTCCTATCTTCCCAACATACATGCTCTCCTGTGCAGATTTCTCATACTTTTTCATAGTACTTTTACAGATTTTATATGACAAAAGCTATTATTATATACTAGTGGCCTGGTGTACGAAATTCGTGCACAGGGGGTGGGAGGGGTGTCCCTCAACTGGGCCTGCACCCTCTCCAATCTGGGACCCCTCGGGGGATGTCTGACTGTCGGTTTAGGTGGGATCAGGCCTAAACTGGCAGTTGGACATCCCTATCGCAATCCGGGACTGCTGGCTCCTAATCGCTCACCTGCCTGCCTTCCTGATTGCCCCTAACCACTCTGCCTGTCGGCCTGCTCGCCCTCAACTGCCCTCCCCATCAGTCTGATCACCCCCAACTGCCCTCCCTGCCAGCCTGCTCACCCCCAACTGCCCTCCTTCCCTGCCTGCTTGCCCCCAACTGCCCCCCCTGCCAGACTGCTCACCCCCACCTGCCCTCCCCGCTGGCCTGCTCACCCCCAAATGCCCCCC
>NW_005354291.1:18823400-18844137 GCF_000412655.1 Myotis brandtii
ATGGCCTGCTCACCCCCAACTGGCCCCCCCCACCGGCCTGATCACCCACAACTGCCATCCCCTCTTGGCCTCTTACCACCTCTACCTCGGCCCTGCCACCACAGCTTTGTCCAGAAGAACGTCCGGAAGGTCTCCTGGAAGGTCTCCCAGTCTAATTAGCATATTTCTTTTTATGAGTATAGATAGAGGCCTGGTACATGGGTGGGGGCTGGCTGGTTTGCCCTGAAGGGTGTCCTGGTTCAGGGTAGGGGTTCCCTTGGGGAGTGGGGCGGCCTGGGCAAGGAGCCTGTGGTGGTTTGTAGGCTGGCCACGCCACCATTGGGGTGGGGGTCCCCACTGGGGACGTTGCCAGCCTGGGTGAGGGGTTGGGGCAGTTTGCAGGCCACCCATGCCCCCATGGGGTGAGGGTCCCCACTGGGAGGGTGTGGCCAGCCTGGGTAAGGGGCTGAGGGCCTTTTTCAGGCTGGCCATGCCCCCCAGCAGGGACCCTCACTTGATGGTGGCGTGGCCAGCCTGGGTGAGGGGCTGAGGGCTGTTTGCAGGCCCCTCTGTCGGCAGTTGGCCAGGTGACCCAAGCCTCCCTCAGCTCAGGCCGGCTCCGTGGCGCCCGCCCACAGGCCCCTCCTTTGGTGGCTGGTCCAGGAGGGAAGCTTGGCTTCCTCCGTCTCCGGGGGCAACCCAAGCCTCCCGCTGCTCCAGCTGGCTCTGTGGCACCATCTTTGTTCCACTAATTTGCATATTTCCTCCTGATTGGCTGTGGGACATGCGGAGGTAGGTCAATTTATATATTTGTCTATTATTAGAGTAGATAACTTGATTATTTCTATGAACATCCTAACTCTCAAAAATGTGAGATAAGCCCTAGCAGGTTTGGCTAAGTGGATTGAGCATCAGCCTGCAAACTGAAGGGTCTTGGGTTCAATTCTGGTCAAGGTCACATGCCAGGTTGCAGGCTTGATCCCCAGTGGGGGGCACGCAAGAGGCAGGTGATCAATGATTCTCTCTCATCATTGATGTTTCTATCTCTCTCTCCCTCTTCCTCCCTGAAATAAAAAAAAAAAAGTGAGACAAGCAAAATTATATATAAGATAAACAAGTCCTGGGGATATAATGTATCAAAATAAATAAGTAAAACTGTTGGGATATTCCCTCTTAAAAGTAACTATAAGATGCCAGTAATAAACATAATGGCATTTTTTCTGAAGTATTTCTGAAGTAGGTAATATTACTGCTGCATTGATGTTCTGGTATTTGCTCGTCTGTGTGTGGTGTGCCGGGTAGGCTTGCTAATGCTTGCGGGTCTGGCTGCTGGCTGGCTGTCCCTACACTCCCCAGGCTGCTCCCAGCACTGGGAATTCTTGCTATTCATTTTGCAATTCCTATGACACTGTGGTTTGGTCACCAAAGACTTAAGCTGCCTCCTGGTTTTTGTAGACAGCTGCCCTTTTTCTGATAACAGAGCGTCTACCTTCTGATGTCAGAGCCCCAGACACCTCCAGACAGTCCGTTTTATTTCCCTGGCTTAGGCTAGAAGCTAGCAGAGTGCCAGGATGCCAAGGATGCAAACACACCTTGTATAGGAAAGGCAGTGGCTGAAGTTCTGAGTTCTACTGATGGTCCTTTTTGTGATAGTCACACCACTCCTGAAACACCATTTCAAGCTCCCCCTCTCTCACTTTGGTCAAGGAATTGAGCAGTTATTTTTAGCAGCAGCAGCAGCAGCATATTATTGCATCATTATAATTTAGATTTTATATTTATTTTATTTTATTTCATGACTATATATTTTTTTGTTTTGTTAAAAGGGACTTTCAGAATGATCATTATATGTGAGATCACCTCATTATTTTGAGTATGTTAGAATCTTTATAACAACTTCCAAACTTTAGGATATGTGAAGTGTTTGCTTATTTTTCATGTCTGTGTAGAAGGTCTTCCGACAGAAGATATAAAGCATATCCTGGAGAAGGTATTATCAGAATGGAAGACTGTATCTCAGCATTTGGAAGATCTGGCAAGAAAGATTCAGCTCCAGGAAGATACAAACACTTACTTTAAGCAACTCGACGAGCTTGACAAGACCATAAAGACAAAGGAGGAGTGGCTAGAACATGCCCCCTCTTCGGCATCCCCCCAGCAGGCCTTGCGGAGTGTGAAGGTAGAGAGACACCATGCGGATGTGAAAGAATTCTGTGCCCAGTCCTGTATTGAAGGGAATGCTCCTTGTATCATGACCGTTAGGTTAATTCTGCTCTGATCAACTTTCTGTGAGGACGTCCATCCTCTGGTGAGTTGTGTGACCTGGTTTTCTTGTCCACAGCGGGAACTGACGAGTCTCCTTGGCCTCCACCCCAGAATTGAAACGGTGCGTGCCAGCTGCGCAGCCCTGAAGTCGAGGCCTTCTGCCCCCGATTTTGTCCAGCAGAGCTTTGAACGCCTCCTGGGCCGCTACCAATCTGTGCAGCAGGATTTAGAGGATCGTCAGCAACAGCTAGAGAATGGTAAACGTGCTGTCTCCTGCATCACCTCCCTGTTCGCTCTAATTTAAAAATTCCTCCCAATATTTGGACCTTTAGCACGTTGGCTTGTTTTGTAGGACATGCACTCTGTTTTCCTCTGTGCCTGCTACTGTTCAGGTCAGAAAGCACATTCAGACTATTTCCTGGATTCACAATTGTTTGTGAAAATACAAACAGCTTTCACCTGCTCTAAAATCATGTGGTAATAGGGTATCATGATTTTAAGGCTTTTATTAAAGGGTGCTGTTCCTCCCTTTCCTTTAAGGAGGCCAGTCAATATCATTACTAAGGGCTAAAAAGAATGGTAAGTTTACTTCAGTTTGCTCAAGCTGGTTCAAGTTTTAGCAGTACCATCTTCTCTTTTAAAAGAAATCATGTTCCTGTTTTGAAGTCTGAACATTTTAAAAGAGTTTTTACTTTTAGAATAAACCTGGTTTTGGCAAGTTAGCTGTTAAAAGTTTTGAGAGCGGATTCCTCATGTTATATTTTTTTCTCCTTAGTTGTTGTTTAAGCCAGGAATTGTGTTGTATTAGGTAATGTTATGGGCAGTGCATGTTAAAAAGCTGCACATTTAACCATACCCTTACCTGCAGCAATTGTAGATTGTGTATTGGTGAGCAAATGTGTCACATGCCTTTCCTTCTGGAAAGGCATTTAGACACCATACTCTTTGTTCATAGAACTCAGTTAACCTGGAATGTCAAATGTTTGACACTACACCTCTTTTTATATTTACTGTTACAAAACATGCTTTCATTTTTGACAAGGATCCATAGGCAATTGAAATGTTTAATTACTTAAAAATTCAATTTATTTTTATTTTTTTGGGTTTTTCATTGTGGCAAAATACATGTAACATTAATTTGACCACTTTAACCATTTTTAAGGGTGGAGTTCAGTAGTGTTAAATATACTCACATTGTTTTGCAACCAATCCCCAGAGCTCATTTCATCTTGTAAAACTGAAACTATACCCATTCAACAAAGAGTTCTCCATTTCCCCCTCCCTCTAGCCCTTGGCAACCACCATTCTACTTTCAGTTTCAATGTATTTGACTACCCTAGCTTCCTCATATAAGTGGAATCGAGTAGTCTTTGTTTTCTTGTGACTGGCTTATGTTGCTTAGTGTAAGATTCTCTAAGTTCATCTATGCCGTAGCATGTGTCAGAATTCCTTTCCTTTTTAAGGCTGAGTAATATTCCATTGTGTGTATGCACTACCTTTTGTTTATCCATTCATTTGTCCATGGGCATCTGGGTGTTTCCACCTTTTGCCTGTTCTGAATAATGCTGCTAGTTTCACTTTTGCTGCTAGCTGGTTTCATCACTTTGTGCTTCCAATAAGTTTACTCCTTTCCACACAAGCGTTGCTTACCTGTGGTTTTTACATTTGCGGGTGCAGTAGACTTCATTCCAGTTGTCGTTTGCAGTCATTGTTTCTCAGGGTGCCTGCAGCAGCCTGGTGTGGTGTCCCATGTAGTGTCCGCCACTCTGCGATGGCGGTCTGTCTGCACACTTGCGCTAAGAGGAAGACTGGCTGAAGGGATCTTTGTTTTCTTTTGTTCTTTGCATAGCTACTGGGGAAAAAGAGATGGTATGAGACAGAGAAGCATTGTAGTACCATCTTCAGAGAGACATTTCATCATGACACAATGAAGAAAAATGATAGTGGGTTAGTTAATATTTCAAACATCAACATCCGTAGGAATGATGTCACTATCTGACTCTCAGAGATGCCAGTGAATGATTTCAGCAGCTAACAGAGACCCTTTTAAATTTCAATTACAGCGTTTAACTTTTTTTGTACTAGAATTCCCTTAGTATATACAGATTAATGTTATATACAGTAATATTAGGCTTCTAGCATTGTTCTCTCAAACTAAGTATTTTTAAATAAACAGAAATGAGCCAACCTGGACATGCGTATTTGGAAACGTTGAGAACTCTGAAAGATATGCTAAATGATTTAGAAAGCAAGGCCCAGACATCGTTGGATGTCTTGAATGAACCTGCCAAGGTGGAGAAGGCCCTGCAGGAAAAAAAGGTAATATATATATTTTAGGTCTTAGAAATCTAGAGTCACTTCTAATATGTCACATATTTTAGAGCCAACCTGGACATGTGTATTTGGAAACGTTGAGAACTCTGAAAGATATGCTAAATGATTTAGAAAGCAAGGCCCAGACATCGTTGGATGTCTTGAATGAACCTGCCAAGGTGGAGAAGGCCCTGCAGGAAAAAAAGGTAATATATATATTTTAGGTCTTAGAAATCTAGAGTCACTTCTAATATGTCACATATTTTGAACTATATTTTTCAGCTATTTGAAAAGCATTAGTCACTTTTGGTCATAATTGGCCAAAAATTTCTTACAATTGGAAGCTACTATAATGTAGCACCTTAGCTAAAAGAAAAGATAGTCATATTAAATATTTTAATAGAATGAAACCATATTTTTCTTCTATTGTAATTAACTTAAAATTCTCAACCTATTTATAATCTACTAAAATATATTTAACAAAATGAATAATATCAATTAAATTGAGGTGTTGTACTTTTTCCATGCTGAGGAAAAATGCTTCTCTGATCATTTAGGATACATGGCTCTGAACCATTTCATCAGATAAAGCAGGCCACTGAGTGAGCCCCACAGCTGGGCCCTCACTGGGTGTGTTATTACAGAGGTTTTTAGTGTAGAGAATGCACTACACTACACTACACTACATGTACACTCACCCACATACAACTCATGAAGGGAAAGCTTTAACTTTTCTGATTGTGCTTATTTTTTTGATGATTTTTTCACAATCTTTGAAAAATATATTTTTATTGATTTTAGAGAGAAAGAGAGAGGGGGAGAGAGAGAGAAACATCAATGATGAGAGAGAATCATCAACTACCTGCCTCCTGCATGCCCCCTACTGGGGATCGAACCAGTAACCAGGCATGTGTCCTGACTGGGAATCAAACTGTGACCTCCTGGTTCATAGGTCAGTGCTCCACCACTGAGCCATGCTGGCTGGGCCACAGTTTTTTTTTTTATTCAATGCTTTTTAAAAGGTGACTTTTAACTGTTTATAGCTCATATTATTACATCTATACAGGTAAATCATTGTGCATATTGTTAATCTTTTAAAATTTTCTTCCAGGCTCTTGATGAAATCCTTGAGAATAAAAAACCTACATTATTTAAACTTGCAGAAGAAACAAAGGCTTTGGAGAAAAACGTTTCTCCAGATGTAGGAAAAATGTATAATCAAGAATTCAACGATGTTCAAGGAAAGTGGAACAAAGTGAAGGTCAAGGTTTCCAAAGATCTGCATTTGCTTGAAGAAATGATCCCCAAACTGAGAGCTTTTGAGGTAAATCTAGAGGCCATTAGGGGTTTATGTTTATTCCAGGGTAAAATAGTAGTTATCATGTAAGACTCAAATATCTATTATTTGAATATCTTGCATTCTTTCTACTGCCACATTTATTATGTACTTAAGTTGGGATTTATAACTTGCCTACCAAAGCTGTATGTTTACCGTGCTGGAGAGCACAAAGATAAGAGAAAATTACTTAAAAATGGTCAAAATCAAGTTTCAGTGATGAGGAGCTCGCATGATATACAGACTGGTGACTAGATTGCAGGGGTACCTCAGAGTGGTCGAAGTTGCCCGGGTAGCAGCAGATACCTGAGTCTTTGAGGCTGGTCTTCTTTTTTAAGGTTTTAGATATTTGGAGTTGAAAAATATGAACTAGGTCCTCAACAGACTGTGTCAGATTGGAAAAGCAGGTAATTTGAGGTGCACGAAAATTCAGAAATGGGATCCTTTGCTACGTATGAAAATGTCTACAGAGGAAGAAGCAATGATAAAATCCCAGAGGAAAGGATAAATGTGAGGACATAAGGAGAAAATGGTAAAAGTCAATGTCAGAATATTAAACACTTGCTTGTGAGGAAGATGGAGAAGTAGAGTTTCCAAACTGCCTGGTTTTGCAATAGGAAATATCTGGATGAAGAGTGATCCCATCATACTCACCCCCCATAGGCTCTATGTCCTCCTGAGCCTCCTTACCTGGGTCTTTTGTGTATGTTTTTTTGCATGTAAGTATCCCAAAATGTACTTCTAGAACAGAACCTGGCTCAGAGAAGGCACTCCATAAATATTTCCAATGCCTGAAATGAGATTAGTACTAGGGGGTTTAGCTATGGAACTACATATCCCAAGAGAACATATGTAAGAGATTATGTATATTTATATATTTGGATTTAGATCCCAAGAGAATTTGTGTTAAAGGTGTTGTTAAAAAAGTGAGAAGATTAAAAATGAAGAAAATAATTATTGAGAATGATGGCTTAAAAATTAAAATCAGAGGACATGTAGTAGAAGAGGGTGGGGAAGGCTGTACAGATGAGTGTGAAAGGATCCAGAATGATGAGACGACAGTGGTGACCATTGAACTTGGAGGGAAGCTCTTTGGCCCAAGAACCAATGGACAGGTCCAGTGCATGATGAGGAAGAGAGTAAAGATGGCAAGGGTTTTGTGTGTGTGTGTGTGTGTGTGTGTGGTGGTGGTGGAAGAGGAGGAGGAGGAGGAGGAGGAAGGAAGTGGTTTTCTCTAAGTGTAAGTTGTAGTTCTATATTGAGATATCATTAGAACAAACCTGTAGTTGCCAATTGGTATGCTGCAAGAATTCTTAAAACATGCAGTACCTGACCAGTCAGGGGCACTGACTTCTTTTCCCTTAGATTGTCAAGTAAAAAAAAAAGACAATAACCAACACAGCAATAGCTGTCCAGTGTGAACAAATCAAAATTACACCTATTTTTTTTGTCAGGTTGGCAAAAAATATATTTTTTGGTGTTCCACCAAAGTTTAGTAATTAATTTATGTGTTCCATGAGATGAAAAAGGTTAAAATGGCTGAATTAAATCATTCATTTTGAAGAAGAGTATGTTATGTGTAGCTTGGTATTTTTGACTCACTTAACATTGTGAGTGGATCCACTTCCCCTCGTCTGTCTTCAGTTATAATTCTTTCCAGCTTTAAAAACCAGAGTTACCTTTATTCACAATTCTAAAATTTTGGGTGGTATCCAAGCATTGGATTATCAGTGGTTCTTAGGCCAGGGGTGATTTTGCCCCCTAGACATTTGTTATTGCTTCCAGACAGTTTGTTTGCTGCAACATGGGGGAAGGGAGGGTGCTATTGGCTCTAGTGGCAGGGACCCGGGCTGCAGGTGAACATCCTACAGTGCACAGGACAGTAGTGCCAAGGGTGAGCAATGCTGGATTAAATCTTTCCCATCTTTTCAAAAGATCATTGCTTTGTTTTCAAATTTTAATCTGAGATGTAGTTCAGGAAATTCATAGGTGAAGACTAACCCAAAGGTTAATCTCCTTTTGACTCTTAAAAGTGTATTATAGGGAGAGGGAAGTTCGGGGTGATGTGGGGGGTGGTGAGTAGCAAGAGATTAACCAAAGAATTTATATGCATATGTGCATACGCCATGGACACAGACAATAGTGTGGTGAAGGCCTGGGGGGGGGGGCAGAGTGGGGTGGAGAGGGTCAAAGGGAAAAAAGGGGGACATATGTAATATATTCAATAAAGATAAAATAAAAAAAAAACCCTGCATTATAGGGTTAGCTAGCTGTGTGCCAACATTTTAATGTGGAATTTAAAGATAATACATGTTCTTCAAAACACAGAAGAGAGTCCTGTGGTTATAGTAATCCAGCTTTAGGCTTTAGTGTGTGGTTACTAATGTAGCAAATTTAGGCACTTCAAGTGACCAGTTGGAGTGCATGCCAAATTTATTTCCACGGAAAATATCCCACATCAAACACATGCCTCTTGGTAATTAGATTTTTTATTTTCACAGTAGCAGATTTGTAATGTCCAGTTATTTTTAGCTTACTTTTTTGTCCTAACTACAAGATTGTTGACAGTGTCTGTATTACCTAATTATACAACTTTCTTATTGAAATATACATTTTTAAATTCTAAAGAACACTTATAGTCCTTTATTTGCTTTGAATGAATTGGTTGTTACTTAACTACTTAGGGAATTCACTTAGGGAAACTTTTAATTTCCACCCCCCCCAAAGATAATTACAATAAATATTCATTTTGAGGTTAGCCTTCATTTCCCCCTTTTAATGACCTGATTTATAATATTTTAGGCATTTTAGTTCTATTTGTCTTTAAGCAGTGAAGCACAGTAGTTTTTTATTCAGTTCCAATTTATGATAAGGTTTCCTAGGAATGCAGTAGATGACTTGTTTATTATGAAAATGCATTTTAAGTTATATAAGTAATCCATGAATAACGCTCATTGAAGAAACTGAATAACAGAGAAGTATTTAGAGTTAGCACTTAGAGTTCCCTTTCTGGCCCAATACCATTTCCTTTCCTGGAGGCAGCTAACATTAGCAGTGATTTTTGAAGGAGGTTAACATATTCAAAGTAAAAAAGGAAAGTTCATGAATATTACTAATTCGAATCGTTCTTTTTCCACATTCATTGAAACAACTGATATTGAATTTCATGAGGGCCATTGAAAAAGATAGTACTCAAATGCAGGAGCTTGGAGTTTGAATTTTCGTTACTCAAAATAATAATGCCTTTCATTGAAATGCCTTTTGTTGAAATGTTGACAGCATTCTCATAGCTATTGCTTACTTTTTTCCTACCATCCTACAATACCCATAAAGAGTTCATATTATTTGTTTATGTGCAAATTTTAGTTTTTTGTGTTTTTGTCGGCAAATAGTGTTTTCCTATGTGCCTACATTTCCTTTGTCTACATGGCTGGTTCCTTTTGCACAGATTGAGAATGGGCCTGCACACTCTCAGTCAGCCATTTTCAACCTTTTTCATCTCATGGCATGCAAACTAATGACTAAAATTCTGTGGCACACCAAACAGTATTTTCTATTTTTGGCTGATCTGACCAAAAAAAGTATAATTTGGGTTCATTCACACTGGATGGCTATTGTTGTGTGTGCTGTTGTCATTTCTTAATTTGACAATCTAAGGGAAAAGAGGTCAGTTTCCCGTACTTAATAGCCAGGTAGTGCTCCTTTTAAACATTCTTGTGGCATACCGGTTGAAAATTGCTGTTCTAAGGGATAGTGTTATGCTCAAATACATTCTTAAATTTTTCTTTTTCATCTATTCTGTGCCAAAGTAGTGACCTCAATTCCTGTAATTAAGAGTTAAAATGTTAATTGGTGCATTTAAAATTACCTCATGGAAAGTCCTCCCACTCCTACTAGGCAGCAAAACATTTAAAAAATCCACAAAAAAGGTAATTTGTTATTACATATTTTACTGACAAGATTTCCTTATGAGTGATGGCAATTAAATGTTATAGAATTCTGAGGCTGCTTATCCCCACCCAGCCATAGTACATTTGATTCAGGGGCTGAAAGATGCTTCTTGTTGTTTCCATTCTGCTTTTCAAGATCTCCTGCATTGTGGTGTAACTGTGGGACCATGAAACCATCCTCAAGGCCCACACAAAACTCTGCCTTAATTCCCCACCACTCCTGCCTCTTTGGACCCCACCGCCAGCCCCTTCCAGCTGTGTGCAGACTCTCAAGTCACCTCCTGCCCTGACAGTCTCATCACCCTTAAAATCTGACTGCTGCTTCCAGTCTCTTTCCTCTTGAATTCTTGTTCACACTGGGGCCCGAGTTACACTTCTGGGAAGGATCTGGTTGTCTTTCCAGGGTAATACAAAGTGTTTTCCCAAATGTCTTGTCGAGCCTGCCTGTTCCTTTCCCTCAAACGCTGCCTGCATTCTCCTCTGTGAGCTGAGCTGGGTCAGGAGACAATGTGGTGGTTTTAAAGACCACCCTGGACAATTGCCTTTCCCTGGAAATGTCCCTCACTTCCTGGGAATTTCCATCCTCCTCAGCTCATACTCATCCTTTAAGAGTAAGCTGCTTCTACAAGCAATCTTGAGTCTTGCTTACCACAGCACCCACAGCGGTCTTCCCTTCTCCATGATTCTCTGTTGTTTACACCTTCAGACTACACCTCACACCATCTCAGGCCAGCCTTTATTACAGCCTTTATTACAGCCTTTATTATGGCTAGACCTGCTGGTCTGTCCTCCCCCAAGGCATGCCTTTTTTTGAGGATAGATAGCAACCTTGTCTGGCCTCCAGCAAGGAAGCAGGTGTGAATGTAACTACTTTGAAGGCACCGTCAGACATCTTAGCCATTGTTCCTCTCTAGTGAGGTTGGATCTATAAAACCTAAATGCCTGGTTGCCCTAAATGGCAGGACACCTGTGCAGTCACACAATTTCCTCAATGGCTGAACAGTCACAGGCACACAGTGAACAGACTGCATGCTGTGCTCTGACCCAGAGGGTGGAGGGGGCGTGTGGCGCTCTGAGACATGCAGAAGCAGGCTCTGACATTACTTTGGGAAGCATTTTAGGGTAAAAACACAATGCTAACTACTTCCTCAGAGTAATGTGCAGTATGGCTGATTTAACTCTTTCGAGATAATATATAATTGAAAGAATTATTTCAGAAGGTTTCCCCCCCTCATTTTGAATACATTTTACTTCATTTTACTGATGCATGCTAAACCTTAGATTTAGGAACTTTGTTAGTTTCAGATAAGAAATGTAGCAATGTCATTGCTAGTCTTCCCCACGAAATGAGGTCACGACACTTGTGTTGTAGAGGTTAATGAATATTATAAAACCAAATAAAATAGAAGCCTTCTTACCTTAAATTACTGTTTTAATTCTGGTTTCACAGATTTTTTTTTTGGCTGATGTCTTGGCTTTGAAATTGACTGCTTAAAAGCTGTGGAAATTACAAAAGATGGGGGAGGAGCAAAAGAAAATGCCAAGAATTTAGCTGTAAACAAAATCTCAGGGAGGTGGTTGTGTACCTTGGAATCTCACTGTCTTCCATCCAGAGTTGCCAAGCTTCAGAGTTCCTCCGCCCTTGGCTCAGGGGCTGGGCTGGGAGAGGCTGTGACAGGGTAAAGGGATTGTTTAGTGACCTCACATTCCTTTCCCGTGACCTACAGCAGGTGTTACCCATCCACATGCTTACAGATCCATGCTTTTGAGTAGTAATGGTCAATGTAGAATTTTGGCCCTCCTAACTAGAATATTTGATGCTTTTCTTTTCAAAACTACCATATTAATCATTTTATATCTGAGAATTTGTGAGTATAAATAGGAGTGGGAAATGGCTGCTCTAGATAGTACTTACAGTTTACATGTCTTATTATAGAATTAAAAAAAATTCAGTTACTGTTTACATTCCATATTCTGTATTAGATTCAGCTGTACAGTGGAGTGGTTAGACAATCATATACTTTACACAGTAGTCCCCCTGATTTTTCAAGTGCCCACCTGGCACCATACATAGTTATTACAATATTATTTGACTATATTCTCTATGTTGTAATTTGCATCCCTGGGACTATTCTGTGATTACAAATTTGTATTTCTTTATCCCTTCACCTCTTTCATCTGCCAGCCCCCTCCCCTCTGTCAACCATCAGTCTATTATCTGTACCTATGAGTCTGGTTCTATTTTGTTTGTTTCTTTATTTTTTTTCTTTAGATTCCATATATAAGTGAAATTATAGGTATTTGTCTTTCTCTGTCTGACTTATTTTACAGAGCATAATACCCATTCTGTCACAAAAGGTAAGATTTCATTGTATTTTTTTTATGACCGAGTAGTATTCCATTATGCATATGCACCACAACTTTTTATCTGACTTATTTCACAGAGCATAATACCCATGCTGTCACAAAAGGTAAGATTTCATTGTATTTTTTTTTATGACTGAGTAGTATTCCATTATGCATATGCACCACAACTTTTTTATCCACTGATCTATTGATGGGCACTTTGGGTTGCTTCCACATCTTGCCTATTGTAAATAATGCAGTTTACAGGTTTTTTTTTGCATGTGAAATAATGACAGACATTTATTTAAGAAATATACTAAGTTTTTAAATGACTGAGGTCCCCCAAAGAAGATAGAACATTAGAAATTGCCTAATCTAATATACAGTATATTCATATATTCATTGATTCAATGAATATGTTCGTATTCTGCAAGTGGATGGAGGTGGAGAAAACATTAAATGCTCCTGGTACATTAGAAGCAGGGCAGTGATTTTTAACTGGACAAAGAAACTCTGCATGTGAGCGCTTTCACTGTTTCTGTCACCTCTTTGCTGAATGATTGAGAGCTCACAGTGTATCAGGGCAGTGATTTTTAACTGGACAGAGAAACTCTGCATGTGAGCACTTTCACTGTTTCTGTCACCTCTTTGCTGAATGATTGAAAGATGAGCTGACTTTGGTATTTTTAAACAATATTTTTATTGACTTTTAGAGAGAGAAGGAGGGTGAGGGAGAGAGAAAGAGAAACATTGATGTGAGAGTAGAACATCTATGATCGGCTGCCTCCTGCTCAACCCCACCTGGGATGAAGCCTGCGATCCAGCCATGTGCCCTGGCGCAGAACCGAACTAGCAACCTTTCTGTGAACAGGATGATGCCCACCCAACTGAGCCAAACCTGCCAGGGCTTGATATTTTTTAAATCACAGGGAATGTTATTACAAGTGAAGTGAGACAATGTTTTTCTTCCAAGGAAAGAGGAGCCTCGGGAGGGCGGAGCAGAGCTCCCTCTCTGGTGTTAGCAGTGGTCTTAGTGACCCTCCCCCTGGTGTGGCTGGCAGGGGCAGTTATGTGATGCTGCTCCAGGTATTTTTAAAGCCGGGCCTTTCCTCATTTATTTGGCTTCCTTCCGCTGAGCTGGATTCAGTCAGGAAATATCATAAGTAGCAGTTCTTCAAACTGTTATTTTTAAACAGTTACTTTTCAACAGTTATATGACAGAACAAGCATTACTGTTGGCAGTAATTTAAAAAAACATTAAACACCCTTAAGCAAACATGTACTCACCCTTGCTTATTTCTGTGGAGTCTCCAATGGGAATAAACACCAGAGTTTGGAAGTGGTAACTCTTATGGGGCTAATCTTGGTCCTAAAGCACTTAGTTTTGTAGATCTTAGTAATAATAGCTACCTTTTACTGCATCCCGGCTCTGAACCTTTGCAAACATTATCTGTTTTTCAGGAATTTTTCAGGCAAGGTATTTGTTATTTTTCCTATAGGCTTCTGCAGCTCAAAGAAGAGAAATTAGAAAGTTGCTAAGCTTGGCGTTCAGACCGTAGTCTTCCTCTTCCTGGGTGCACGCTGTCTCCTAGGACTCAGCATGGTCGAGGGCCATGTGGGGCTCTTGGTTGTGAAAACAGCTTTTCAGATGCCTATCTGTGGTCAGTTGGTCTGCATGGCTGGTGTCTGTTGCTTTCCTCTTTCTTTTTCCTCGTAGTGAAGTGTATGCAAGGACGGGTGTGTGTGAATTGGGTGTCTCCACATGGTCTGTGTGTGAGAGAGAGGGAGGAAGGGTGGGGGTTGATGCCATAAAAGTTCCCTCATGCCAGCAACAGGGATCGTGCAGGCCACTTGCTCCAGTCAAGGCTGACTGTGACTAAAACTTCCTTGCAGCATAAAGCTTCCATGCAAATGTCAAAAAGCCTTGGCCCAGGAGACGGTCAGTTTCCTTATTCAAAACTAGATTTATTGAATTGTCAGTTATATGGCAGTAATGCTCTTGCTAATCTTAAAACGTTCGAAATGGAGATTGACAGTGCAAGAAGTGGCAGCAACTTAAATGGGCAGGTCGAATTCTTTATGATCTCTATAGGAGTTTCATACTTTTCTCTCTTCTTGTTTTTTAGGGTTTTTTTTTTTGTATTGATTTCAGAGAGAAAGGGAAAGGGAGAGAGAGATAGAAACATCAATAATGAGAGAGAATCATTGATCGGCTGCTTCCTGCAGGCCCCACACTGGGGATCGAGCCCACAACCCTGGGCACATGTCCTGACTGGGATTCCAACCCTGACCTCCTGGTTCATAGGTTGACACTCAACCACTGAGCCACGCTGGCTAGACTCTCTCTTCTTGTACTTTTGTCTCCTTGCACACCCCACCCCCACTTGTCCTGACCATGTCTTCCTAAGCAGTCTTCTGTGGTAAGATCCTCAAATGCTGGAGCCAATACAAAGAAGAGATAAATCACCAAAGCAAGTAATAGCAAAGAGTAAGAGTAGCACGGGCCTACGGAACAGGATCAGGCCGGCGAAAGGACAGACGGGAAGGGAGCTGTGGAAAGTGCGCGGTGGGATAAAAGGGCTTTCAAAGCTGTGTATGGAAAAGGGAGGAGGTGGTTGTGCAGGGTGGTATAATATTAATAGAGACAGAAAGGCCTCAGTATATTAGCACGTGTTGCTTTCCATCTTCATCAGAGAATGGCCCTGCAAACTGGAAAGTGTGGAATAGTCATTACTGAGAGTGCATTAGAGCCTGAATTCTGAGTTAGATGGAAAAACTACACAGATCCTTCAGATGCCTAAATCTACATCCCAAGTCACCTGGGATTTTTACCCATGATCGCAAGGTCACATCATGTATTTTGTAAGAAATTACCAGAAAGATGGAGATGGATGAAAGTCCTAATTAAAGGGGAACATTTTTTAGAAGTTAAAGACCTGAAGTAAGATTGATGTTGGTTCTTGGCTGTAGATAAATGACCAACCAGAGGTCTTATATGTGCTTAGCAAAGACTGTGTGGTTGCCAAGAATCAGCATGGACACCACTCATAAGCCTTGCCTAGGCTCATTTCCTTTAAGGACTGATTTTCTTTTAAACTTATTTTTTTTGGAGGAGGGATATTAGATTATTTGAATCACAGATTCATAGAGTCACATTTCATGTTTCCTCATTTAGTTCAAATAATGCTACAAACCATCATTTTTGGCAAGCCTAGATTTTAGTAAAGTATTTGAGAAAATCTCTTAGAGTAACCTTATGAGAGGGAGATGGAAAGTTATTTGGATGCTAGTATTAGGTTGACTCCTATATTTTGAAAAGTAAGCTGAAAATTTGTTGAATAATGAATGACATGGTGTCCTCACAGGGGAATGCTCAGGTAGGCACTGCCATTGTCTTTATTTTTTACCTGAGAAAACCCAACTACTCCCAAAAAAAACAAAAGAAAAAGAGTACTTCACTTTCAGATTTGTAAGTAAGAGAGAGCTGGGAGGGTTAGCTGATATGAAAGTAGAGAGGCTAGCCTGGCCGGTGTGGCTCAGTGGTTGAGCTTCAACTTATGAACCTATGAATCATGCAGGAGGCAGCCAATCAATGATTCTCTTTTATCATTGGTGTTTCTATCTCTCTCTACCTCTCCTTTCCTCTCTGAAATCAATAAAAATATTTTTTAAAAAATAAAGTAGGGAGACTAAAAATTCAAACCTGTGAGTGAGTTAACAAGGCAAAGTTTGTAAACATCAACTCCTAATTGTAAGCCATACAAGATAGGGGAAATGTAATTTTGTAGAAGTTATGGGAATTTTGGAGTTTCAGTTAACCATACTCTTGTGAATAATATATCTATAAACAATCAAATAAAAGATAAAAGAAACAAAACAACCCTAGTGTAGGAAAAATAAAACTTAAAGAATTTTCAGTGGCATTTCATGAATGTAATTATCTGCAGGTGAAATACCAGTTAGCTTCCTTTGTTGTCATTTAACCCCACATTATAAGAATACTCAGTTCTGTGTGGCATACATACTGTAAGGACATTAAAAAGTTGATGTAGTTTCCAGAACGTGTTGATCAGAGTGGGGAGGGCAATACTTGGATATCATGTCCTAGAGCCATCATGGAAGGAATTGGGAATATTTAACCAATGGAAGACTAAGGGGAGGCATGGTGGTTGCCTTCAAATCTGAAGGTATTTTTTGAACAGGATAGAAAATTTATATTTATTCCATGGGTTGGACGAGAAGCAAAGAACCAACGAAGGTGCAAGGAAACAAAGTGAGCTTACTACAAAGGAAATTGAGAAGTCAGACTGACCGATGGTGTTATGGGAGGCCTTGGAAGGAAATGACCATTACTTTTCTCCAGTTGTAGAGATCAAGTTGGACCTACTGACTTGCATTCTTTCAGGGCCACTCCCAATGTTGCTGCCTCTGAAGTCTCTTTCCCTCTGCAGAACATTTCCTTTCTTAATTGTTTTAGACCTCCCAGCACCATACACAGCATCGGGCTATTGTGGGTATTAGTACGCTGTGGATGAAAACGTGGAGCTGGGCAGCGGACAGTCCTGGGCTCTCAGATAACAGTGTCCAGCAGAACTAAGAACAACCTGTTTCATTCCCTCCACTATGTTCTTTATTTATTTCTGCTCTGAGTAGCTAACTGTAGAAGAAAACTTGTTCTAAATTGTGTAAGGACAAAAGATATTTCGCTGTTTATACCGAGAAAAGCATTTTTTTCCTGTAATTTGAACTTTTAATCATAGATACTGCTGACATTGAGGCAAAATAGCTTGGTTCACTGGGGAGTGTTTTGAAACTTTTAGAATGATCAGGAAACTGTCAAATCATGGGGAATCGAGTTATTTATGAAGAAAAATCATTATTTTTAAAATTGGAGTATTAAAAAAAGAAATAAGTAAATGAAAATGATGCTATCAAAGTTTTAAACAAATGTCTGTTTTCCAGTAGCAATAGATTTTGAGATGCAGTAGATTGGATGTCACTGAGTAATATCCCCCTTTGTTATTGTGTTCCATTAGGCTGATTCGAAAGTCATTGAGAAGTGGATGGAGGGTGCGAAAGACTTCTTAATGGAAGAGCAGGCTGTCCAGGGAGATGCTGAAGGGCTACAAAGGCAGCTTGACCAATGCTCGGTGAGCCCTGCTGACCTAGGGGACCTGCTGTTATAAATAACATGTTCTTCTTTTCCTTTATTATCTGTGGCTATTATTAACATTGTTAGAATATGATATGACAGTACACTGAGATAAAACATCTTTCATTATAAAGCTTTCTTTGCTTTAGAGTTAATAAAAAGTGACTGATTATTTATATTTTATTTTTGACCATGGTTATAGAAATTTGGATAGAGAGAACAAGAGCTGCCGTTTTATGCCACGATGACAATCTTAGTGTCATAATTACCAATTGCATATCGCTCTTATTGTGCCACATGGTGAAGCATTAAGAAAAACATACTTAATAGTTGAAATTTCCCAGTAATACTGCATACAGTTTATATTTGGTGAAATCATTAGGCTTCTCTAAATTAATTAAAAGTGTTATTTCCTGCTGAGAGTCAAGTATTTCCAATCTAATTTGGCAGATGTCTATATGAAGAACCCAGGTGAGATTAATTTCTTAAGGCACAATATTTCTGAAGCAGTTAAACTTTTGCGTGTCAAACATTCGTTCTTACAATATTTGCAGGGAT
Organism: Myotis brandtii; assembly: GCF_000412655.1. Classification (NCBI taxonomy): domain Eukaryota; kingdom Metazoa; phylum Chordata; class Mammalia; order Chiroptera; family Vespertilionidae; genus Myotis; species Myotis brandtii. The sequence goes on from NW_005354291.1 coordinate 18,841,300, forward strand.
AAAGCAAACTATAATTATGGCATACACCTCTATGGAAATGAACTCAACAAGGTCTTAATTTATGTGTTCAGGCTTTTGTTAACGAAATAGATACAGTGGAATCATCGCTGAAAGACATGAAGGAAGTAGAGACACACCTTCGAAGCTGTCCAGTTGCTGGAATCAAAACCTGGGTGCAGACCAAACTAGTTGACTACCAAACCCAACTGGAGAAATGTAGCAGGGAGGTAAGTTTTTCAGCTTTACTGTCTGTGTTTTTCAAGAGGTAGATTCCATTGATAACATTGACTGTTATAGCCCATGCAGTCTGAAAACCAGAGAGCATACTAATTGTCCAGTTTGGCTCCTCAGTGGGAATGAGCTTGCTGTGCTTAGTAAAGAACAAGAAAGACACTGCAGCTGGGATTGAGTGAGCAGGGGAGGTAGTGGGCTGGAGAGCGGTGAGATGTGAGGTGGGGAGTTGGGCTGTTTATGGCCTTGGAGACAAAGGTGGTTGTGCTTAGTAAAGAACAAGAAAGACACTGCATCTGGGATTGAGTGAGCAGGGGAGGTAGTGGCCTGGAGAGCGGTGAGATGTGAGGTGGGAAGGGAGTTGGGCTGTTTATGGCCTTGGAGACAAAGGTGGGGGATTCTGTTTCAAGGATAACACCACACAGACGGCAACTTGTAGAGTTTTGAACAGGGAAGTGACATGTGATAGATCTTTTAAGATCACTCTGGATTCATCTGGAAAGGCAAGAGCTCATTGCAGCCTTAAGAGAGAATGGCTCCTGGACTGGGGAGATGGTGGTGGAGGCCATGAGAAATGGTAGGTGTGAACTGTGGTTTGTAAGTAGAGATGAGAGTCTAGTAATGGCCTGGAAGTGTGATATAAGAAAAAGTGAGCAGTCAAGGACAGGCTAGGAATTTTGCAAAAACATTCACTTTGTGTGAATTGTGGTGCCATTTACTGAAACGGTGGAGACTCAAGGAGCAGAAGCTTTTGTTGGAGCAGGTGACATGATGATTTCCATCTGGAAGAGTTCAAGTCGAGATCCTTATTAGACATGCAGGTGGAGTTCTTTAGCACTTACCTCTGGAAAGAGGAAGGGGCAGAGGCCAAGGATGCTGAGAAGGGAAGGTTGGCCAGAGGAGAAACGCCAGGAGAGTGTGAGGTCCCGGAGGCAGGTGGAAAAAGCACCCCACAGAGCCTGGTGCTGGACTTGACAAATGGAGGCTTTTAAAGACCCTGAGAAAGTGACTCTGTTGAAGTGGTTTGGAAACAGTGACATTGCAGAATGTTGAGGAGAGAATGGGAAGTGAGAAACGGGGACAGCATGTATAACTAGCTTTGAGACATTTTTCTATTAAAGAGAGCAGAGAAGTGGGGTGGGTGAGGTGCATAGGCATCCAAAGAGATGTTTTTGTAATTTTTAAAAGTAAGAGATACTATAGGATGTTTGCATGCCGAAAAGAAGGACCTCGCCTAGAAGGAGAAAATAATGATGCAGAAGAGATTGAGGGAACATAATTTCTGAAGTGAAGTCTGTGATTATGTGTGAGAGGGAATGGGATTTACTCTCTAAACGAAAGAATTGCTGATGCAGAGTTTCTCCATGGTAATGGGAGGGAAGGTGACTCTTCTGATTGCTTCTCTTTTGTTAGTGAAACAGCAGTGGCATGAGGAAAGGGTTAAAAATGAGAGGAGAAAATGTGAAATACAGGAATATTTCACAGACAGTCCTGTGGATAGTATATCTCTTAATATAATGTTTTTTGGTTAATGTTTATATAAAAAATTTATATTGCATCCTTGAGTATTTTTTTTTATGGTTTCCCCTCAAGTTTAATTTGCATATGTTCAAACTGAAAGAAAAGTTGAAATAATGGTACAGGGAGCAGCCTCATAACGGTTTCTGAATTTGCCCGTTTTTAATGTTTTACCATGTTTGCTTTCTCATTTTCTCCCCTGCTCTCTTACATGCATACATACATACATACATACATGTATATTTCTTTCATTTTTGGTTAAAGATGTACTTTTGACAAGGATTTGGAACTATCATAACACTTCACCCCTCAATGAGGACACTATTACACAAAACTGCCACACCATGACCATACTTAGAAAAGTATTTCATAATATCTTACTAACAAAAGCCTAGGTGGGCCTCACACTGCCACGCCATCACAAGATGGCTGCGTGCAGGTGGGCGGGGCGGGGCTTGAGGCTGGTGCACGAGGGCGCTGGTGGGCAGTTGACCGGGAGGTGCATCAGGGAGGCCCGCAGGGCGCGGGCCGCGGGGCAGGACTCTGGGAGTCACTCCACGAGGCTGTGGGACTCGGGATTTGGGGGAGTCCCGCAGCCCGCGGGCTAAACCTCAGGGCAGAGGGCACCGCCCCCGCTCCCCGCCCCCGGGGAAATGAGATTCAGCTCCGGACGGGGATAAACCTGGGGTGGCGGGAGCTGCCCGCCCTCCACGTCCACCCCCGCCTTGACCTGGGGTATGAACAGGACAGAAAACCTCCCTGGTCACTGCCTGGGCCGCTCCCCTGAGCTTGTCCCCACGCAGGAGCAGTGACTTCATTTCCTGACAAGAGCAGTGACCTCACTTCCTGACCGTGGAGCCCAGCAGAACGTGGAACCGTAGCCAGGCAACCCCGTTCTAAACAGTCCCTACCCCGCTCCTTGGATGGAGGTATTGCCCCGCAGGCATGTTGTGCTGTATGCCAAAGGCCCGCGGCCGCTGCTGCCGCTGGCGCCGCCTTTGGCCCTTTTCTCGGGGGAACCCGCAGGTAACCCAGGGAGGCCCAGGGCGGCTTTCTTAGAGCCAGGCCACCACGCTCACCCCCCTGGCC
>NW_005354291.1:18844220-18883598 GCF_000412655.1 Myotis brandtii
GCCCTGGGCAGCCGGCCCTGCGGGGCTGTGGCACTCCGGGACGGACCCGGTGCGGGCGGGGTTCCAGGTCTCACACAGTTTCACGCGTCGAGTCACTTAGTCATCTAATAATTTAGCCAAATTCAGATTTCTCTAAATGTGCTATAATCTGATGCTATATGCTTGAATGGGGTTTTTGGGGTAGTAAATAAGGAAAATGGTTTCGAAGTGGCAGTGAGAAGCCAGGAAGGTGATGGATACATAGAGACAGACATAGACATAGATGTTCACATCTATATCTGTCTGTCTCTATTTCCCTATCCACATATATACATGCACACATATGACAATATGGAATTAGTTGTGAATTATTGCTGGTTCAAAACATGGGACTGAATGTAGGGGACATGGTTCAGTGTCCTCAGCAGGAGGCAACCCTCCAGACTATTGCATTTCATTGAGTCGTAAAAAGGCTGAAGAAGTTTGAGATAAACATAATGCTGCCAAATTTTTATTTTGCTAAGAAGGGACAGGCATATGAAATCAATCAACAAGCAAAAACCAGTCCATGCCATCTATTCTACCTAGCCAGGATCTCATGAAAGGAAGCACACTATAATGCCAGATATTAGAAAATTTATAATTTCAGGGGAGTTAATTACAATTTTGAGCTTTGCTTTTTCTGAAAAGTTTGCTAGTGTCTTTATTTATTTATTTTTTTGCATTTCTTTATGGAAACATAAAAATTATATAACTAACTAGTGTCCAGAAACTAGCAAAGAGAATGTTTTGGAAGTGGGGCCCAAGAAGTGTGTGTGTGTGTGTGTGTGTGTGTGTGTGTGTAGCTGATCAGGTTAAACTCTTGATCAGCCAGGCCTTGGCCAGGCTCTTAGAGTACCAGACTGGCGTGAGATCAAAGCTCCTGTTTGACCCCTTTCTATTTTTATGACTGTGATCCGGTTGGAGAGTGGAGACAGGAAAGCCACTAAGCCATGCTCCTTACTCTCGGGAGAGCCATCTATTCCTGTCCTGGCCTTTGGTCACTATCAGCTGTGCAGCCAAGCAGCCCTGGCAGGTGACGCTGCCGTGAGATTGAACTGGAGGGGGAGGGTGAATAGCGAGTGAGCATGGTCTCTGTGGACGGTATCTCTCCCCTAGTAAATGTGAGTTTGCAGTAAGAGGGAGGAGCTCTTAGAAAGTATTTTAGGTTTCTCTGAAATGTTGAAGTTATTGAACCAGGTTGAGAAAAAACACCTATTTTCTCATGTAACATTTTTGTGTCTCTGTGGAATATACAAGTATAGTAAATTATCAAAACCAAAATTTTCTAGAGCAGTATTTTATGAACATCGTTAATAACAGCCTCCTCTTCTATGCTTTTAAAATTGAAATCATTACAGCGAATCTTTTTTAAAAAAATATATTTTATTGATTTTTTTATAGAGAGGAAGGGAGAGAGACAGAGAGAAACATCGATGAGAGAGAAACATCCATCAGCTGCCTCCTGCACATCTCCCACTGGTGATGTGCCCGCAACCCAGGTACATGTCCTTGACCGGAATCGAACCTGGGACCTTTCAGTCCGCAGGCCGACGCTCTATCCACTGAGCCAAACCAGTTTCGGCACAGCGAATCTTGTTAAAAAGGAGAAAATGGATATTTTGGTTGCATTTAGGTTTTTTTCCTACAATAAACAATGCTACAGTAAAATTTCTTGTAACATGTGCTTTTATTGCTGTAGGTTAGGTTCCTTCATTTGGGAAGTTATGCATTTTTAAAATTATAATAGACTAGAGGCCCGATGCACGAAATTCGTGCAAGAGTAGGCCTTCCTTCTCCTGGCTGCTGGCACTGGCTTCCCTCTGGCATCTGGGACCTGGGCTTCCCTCGCAGCCTGGCTTTGTCTGGAAGGTTGTCTGGAAGGATGTCCGGAAGGATGTGTGGTCTAAGTAGCATATTATGCTTTTATTATTATAGATATGTCCAGATTAGATTAATATCCAAAGTGTGAACTAGAAACACAGATATCATTATTGTTTTCATTATTGCTTATATTTTCACAGCATCAGCAGAAAGTGTGTAAAGGCTTTTATCTGAATTTTAACCGGCAGGGTCTTTGTGGAGAGTTACCACTGTGTCTTTAGCTATTAGAAACTTGACATTTACTGTATTAACACTTGTTTATTTGGCTAAATGGCTTTTCTTTTCTAGATTTCTATTCACAAAAATAGGTTGTCTGAAAGACAGGAAAAAGTGGTGAATCTGAAGAAAGACTTGTCAGAGATGCAGGAATGGATGACCCAGGCAGAAGAAGAATACCTGGAGAGAGATTTTGAATACAAGTCACCGGAAGAACTTGAGAGTGCTGTGGAAGAAATGAAGGTGAGGCTGGGACAGTCAATGTCAGCAGGCTTTATCTCTCCCTTTAAAGTCAGTCAATCACACAAACAATCATCCATCTGGCTATAAACCATGATTGTGCAATTGACCCTTGAACAACAGAGGTTTGAACTGTAGGGGTCCATTTATACACAGATTTAAAAAAATAAATACTGTAAATGTATTTTCTCTTTCCTATGGTTTTCTTCATAACTTCTTTTTCTCTAACTTACATATAACATACAAAATATGTGTTCATTGACTATGTTATTCGTAAGGCTGTTTATGTTATTGGTCAACAGTAGGCTCTTTGTAGTTAAGTTTTGGGGGAGTCAAAAGCTATTCATGAATTTTGATCCGTTGTGTTGTTCAAGGATCAATGGTACATAATCTTTCATAAGAGGATTTCAAATTTTTTTAAAAAAGGAAGGGAAGCTGCTGTGATTCTAGTAAGGGAAGGAAGTTCAATGTGGCCCATGAGTTGAATCCATTAGGGCCCTGAGATGTTTTCTTATATTAGAATCTTGGGGAATCACAGAGAATGAATTAAAAAAATTCAATGGCATCAATCACATCCACAGTGTTGTGCAACCATCACAACTATTTCCAAAAATTTTCAGGAATAATTTTTTTCCCATTAGGAACAAGAAAGACTTTCCAGTTTGCTTGGGGTTTATCCTTATTTCATCAGATGTGTTCTTCCAGTTACTACAATGGGGCACACATGTATATAAGCGTTTTGTTAGAGCAGGTAGAGTTGCAGTAGGAACATTGTCAAGGGATTTAATATAGGCTGGGGCCACAGGATATATTTTCCGTGAACTTATATACCTCTGTCAGTAGTCTTGAACACTATTTTTTAAAAAACATGATAAAAGAACTGCGCATCATTCCCAAATTTCCAACCTCACTTCAAGTCTCTTTCAGTGTCCAAGCCAAAGGAGATAGTGATTAAAGGCTATTTTAAAAAATAAGATTAAGCAACACATTGAATGTTTTAGGCCAAAGTTAACTTGCCTAAAAGTGTAACTAAAGAAAAAATCTCTGCAGATATTTTTTAAAAAGTATTAGATTTTGCCCAGCCTGTGTGACTCAGTGGTTGAGTGTCAACCTGTGAACCAGGAGGTCACAGTTCAGTTCCAGGTCAGGGCACATGCCCAGGTTGCAGGCTTGATCCCCAGTAGGGGACTTGCAGGAGGCGGCGAATCAATAATTCTCTCTCATTATTGATGTTTCTATCTCTCCCTCTCTGAAATCAATAAAAATATATTTTAAAAAAGGATTAGATTTCATCCTGCATTGTTATATATGACAAAGGACTTTTATTGTACTTGTATTTTCACAGAAACATCTTTCTTAGTGTAGCGTTTTTTAAAAAAAATTTTATTGATTTCAGAGAGGAAGGGGGAGGGAAAGAGAAAAAAACATCAATGATGAGAGAGAACCATTGATCGGCTGCCTCCTGCATGCCCCACACTGAGGATCGAGCCCACAACCCAGGCATGTGACCTGATTGAGAATCGAACCTTGATCTTTTGGTTCATTGGTCAGTACCCAACCATTGGGCAACACCAGCCGGGCTAGTGTAGCTTTTTCTTTTTTTAAAGCTTTAAAAATATTCAGTATATAAGGTATTTTAAAGGCAGCCTACCATGTTAAGAACCATCTTATTTCATTTATTTTCTTTACAGTACTGGCTTTGTAGTTTTGTGGTTTATTTAAGTCTCTAGGGATGAGAGTTTAGAAAAATGAGATATAACACCCTCGATTGGGCAACATTCTATTTATTTTTATTTTTCCAAACAATCATTTGAATTTTAAAAACCTCTGCTCTTAACTATTTTATCCAACCTAGGAAAGTTAAAACCATTAAGAAGTAAAGAAAGCTGAACAAGAAAGTATAAAGCTGTTTTTGGTTGATTTTCCTGAAAGTGAGACTTATCCTAAGTGCAGAGTGGGAGTCAGGAAAGAACTATTTCTAGATCAGATCTTCCTAGTATAACTTTATCATCTTGGAAATGCTGTTCAGTATCAGAAGGCTAGATATACCGAAGTCACAGAGAGAGAAATACATTTGCATAATTTTTAAAGGACATCTCTACCATGGTGCATCTCAACTTTTATGACCATTTATTTATTTCAGTCTAATATGTTCAGAACTCTAGTGGCTAATTAAAATTAATTCACTTAGATTCTTATCATGGGCCCAGACTTTGAAAATATTTAACGTCAGTAAACATAACTTAAGGATGACTTAGGTGCTAACGTTGCCTGCCGGTTATTTAAATGAAAATGTTTGTGTGGGACTGTATTCACTGAGGCATATAATGAGTGAGATTTTATAGTTAGTATTTTATTTTATTATTTTATTTTTTCAAAAAGCACTCTGTAGTGATTACCTAAATAGTGTTCTAAATTAGGTAGTTGAAATCATGTAGACGTTTTAATTTTGGTTTAGTTATTTTAGGAAAAAGAAAGACATTGGTTAGTGAGAAAGGGGGACAATTTTCATCTCTCTCCTTCCTTGGAACAGAGGGCGAAAGAGGATGTGCTGCAGAAGGAGGTGAGAGTGAAGATTCTGAAGGACAACATCAAGTTAATGGCTGCAAAGGTGCCCTCTGGTGGCCAGGAGTTGACATCTGAGCTGAATGTTGTGCTGGAGAATTACCAGCTTCTTTGCAACAGAATTCGAGGAAAGTGCCACACGCTCGAGGTATGCTATTTGTTCAGGGATGTGTTTCTGAGATTAAAACTTTGTAATGTACTGACCATTTCCATTTCTTGGAAAAACTTCATTTTTTTCCAAGTACAGGATCATAAAGGAAAATAGTTCTTGGTTAATAGGTTAATACAACGAAGCAGGGATAAAAAATATAGGAGACCAAGATCTGCCCTCAATTAAGGTTCTTGGGAAAGTCATTTAACATCTTTAGACTTCATTTTTTTATATGTGAAATCAAGTTTTTCATGTCACAGGTGATCTATAGGCAGATTCTATAGATTCTAGAACAATGTACTGTGAACATCTCTCTCTTTTTTTTTTCTGGTTAGTGCACAGACAGGAATTTAGGTTTTAAAATTTTTTTATTTAGAGTCGTATCTACAGTTAGAGTCACCTGAAAGGAAACAGAACTTGAATATGCTGGTAATTAACTGGGCATTGGGTTTAAGATGCAGATGATTCTATGAGTTTTGTTTTTTTATTTAAAATAAAATTGAATTCTTTCTTATTTGTTTCTATATTAGTGTGACTTTTATGTCATTGAAAATAGTTTAAGAACACTTCAATTTAAATTCAGCTCACCCTCAAATAAATGATCCTATTGAAGTATATCCTAAAATGGTAAACAGCACAACTATAATATTTAAACTGAACTCAACCATTACTTGCTTGTTCTGAAACCATTTTGTGGTAAAGATAAACATGGATAATTGAGACTAGTTAATAAGAAAGCTACAACTCAAACAAAACCTCACTCTTTAATATTAACATATTGTCTAATGTAAAATACAGGAGGTTACTCATTTGAGAAATTAAAATTCTGTAAGCAGAACATATAGTGTTATGCATGCGTAATCTTAAGTCCTAGTGAATGATCTTGGAATTGAACTTCACTACAGTCTTATGCATGTTTTCTTCTCTGTCATAACCACCCTTGATTTTGCTCTTTTTTCTTTTCCTTTTATTTCTAGCTAAAATAACAACTAAGTCTCCCCCCCCCTATTTATATAATTTTTTTAATTAAAAGATTTTTTTATTGATTTCAGAGCAGAAGGGAGAGAGAGAGCAAAATAACAACTAAGTCTCCCCCCCCCTCTATTTATATAATTTTTTTAATTAAATGATTTTTTTATTGATTTCAGAGCAGAAGAGAGAGAGAGAGAGAGAGAGAGAGAGAGAGAGAGAGAGAGAGAGAGAGAGAGAGAGAGAGAGAGAGAGAGAGAGAGAGAGAGAGATGGAAACATCAGTGATGAGAGAGAATAATCAATCGCTGCCTCCTGCATGCCCCACACTGGGGATTGAGCCCACAATGCCCTTACCTGGAATTGAACGGTAACCTCCTGGTTCATAGGTCGATGCTCAACCACTGAGCCATGCCGCCTGGGCTACATAATGAACGGAGTCCCCAAATTATCCCAGGCTAACAAAAGACCACCATATATTGTATCATTTCTTTAAGCTGTCTTTATGATCTAGAGGTGACAATTTTATAATAAGGAATGAGGGTTTGGAATTGCTTTGAGAATTACTTTTATAGTTACTTTGAAATTAGTTTGAGAGAATTACTTTGAGAGAAGAGAAGGAAAATGAAAAAAAAAGAGATATAGGTAAAAGAGAAAAGATAAGGCCTTGATATTTTAAAAATGGTAAATGAAAAAGAAGAAAAAAGGGGTTTAAAAGTGGAAATTATTTTAAAATTATGTCAGCAATTACCAAGGAATATTGGGCAGAAACAGACCAAATTTCTAAATTAGAGTGAGAATGCCCTTCTTAGAGGAATCCAAATGTATCATCTGGATTATTTTTAGGCTCCTTAAAAACATATGAAATTGGGAACTAGTTCAGACTTACAGAAGAGTAGAGGTAATACTATTAATACATCTTTTGACTATAACTAATGTTAACTTTTTGCCATATTTTCCCAGGTCTTGTTTTTAAAATAAAGTACATTAGTATTGTGGAACCTGTTTTCTTCTTTTCCATCCCATCTCATCTCTCTCTTGAAGTAATCATCACCCAGAAGTTGGTGTATATTCTTCCCAACCATGTTTTTATATTGGTAATATATACACCCACTTATGTCTCAGTTATCAATTGCTATGCAACAATCTCCCCAAAACATAATGACTTTTGAAACAGCCATTCGTTATTTCTCATGGTTCTGTGGTTAAGGTGGCTCAGTGGGGTGGCTTTCTGCTCCATGTGGTCCATGACTAGCTCACTCAGGTGACTGCATTCGACTGGGGGCTCAGCGGGGACATCACAATGGCCTCTCATCCCCCAGGCCTCTCTCCACGTGGTCTTCCAGTTTCACAGCTTCTCTACGGCATGGCAGCTGGCTTTTCAGAGGGAGAAAGCAGAAGCTCCCAGTCCTCTTAAAGTCTTGGTCTGCAATTCGACACAGTGTCACATCTGTAACATTCTTTTGGTCTAAGCAAGTCACAAGGCCAACCCACGTTCCAGGGCAGGAGAAAAGAATTTCACCACTTAATGAGAGTAAGGGCAAAAAAACTGTGGCCATCGTTAATCCACTGTAGTCCACCCTCTGGTCATACATTAGTGACAGTCCTCCCACATGCAAAATGCATTTACGCTGTCCCAGGGACTCCCCAAGGCGTGTCCAGTACAGCATCAGGTCTGAACAACTGTGACTCTCAGGGCAATTTCTTTAGGTGCAGGTGTGGCACCGCTCAATCTGGAGACTTGCCCATTAAAAAGATAGGTTATCACGCCCCATACACTCACATTCAAAGGTGAGCGAGACATAGGAAAACCTCAGCGGACACTCCATTCAAAAAAGTGGGGGCAGTGGGAGGTAAAGAGCAGTCACTGTTAATAGTGACTGAATTGTAGTAATAGTCACTCTGAAATCTGGCCAGGGCCCCTACGCCAGGGGCAGGACTGGTACTTGATTGGGGACCAGTTCTGTTTCCTGGGAATGCTGCTCATTTTTCCTTTCCCATAAGAAATTGGGCTCTGCTTGCAGCCGAGTAGATGTCTCTGCTGCTTTCCACCTGTAGAAATTTGGGGGACCAGACACACTGTTTCTCTTTTAATCTTATTCAAGGGCTGGCACATTGCAGCCTGAGGGTCAAATCTGGTTTGTGTCTCTTCCACTATGGCCTGTGAGCTAACAATGGTTTGTATGTTTTTCATTTTTAAAGGATTATTAACAACAAACAAAAACACACACAAAATAAACAGAAGAATCTGTGGCAGGGACCAGACTAGCTTGTGAAACTTACAATATTTACTGTTTGGCCTTTAATGGAAAAAGTCGCTGCCCCCTGACCCGGTAAACACAACTCATTCGGAGTGCAGGCTAGAACATGCCTCTCTCAGTCAGTGGATCCGAAAGAGAACCAACCGGGAGGTTCACGTGGAACTCTTTTCCCTACACTTATCAGTCAAATAAGCTCCTCTTCTGTAAAAGAGAACCAACCAGGAGGCTCCGTGTGGAACTCTTCCCTACACTTATCAGTCAAATAAGCTCCTCTTCTGTGGGGAAGGGGCTGTTCCTCCCATAATTTTCTCCTCGGAAGTGGGGGGTATAAATTTATCCCCCTGGAATCCCTCATAGGAATGGGGAATAGTGATTGCCATTAATACAGTTAGTAAAACTCCATTTTGGCAAAATATGGTTCTTTGCATATAGAGACATATTCATGTGAATTTAGAAAACAGTTGGAAAGAGTATACAGCAAATTGTTACGTCCATTAGCTCTGAGTTGGAATAGGATAGACCCACGGAATTCCAGTTTTCTAAATAATTGTTAAAAAGTGTTGCAATTATGAGTGCTTTTACCTTTCTAGTTTAAAAGCAAACTAATAATATATTCCTTTTTTTTTGCTACTAATTAATTTATTTTTTACTTTTAGCCAGTTCCTTGGAACTTATTTTCCTGTAAAGAGCAGCTCGCTCCTCTTTGCCTCCTGTCTCCTTCTGATTGGTCCAATGTGATTTAGTAGAGAATGAGGTTTTATTTCATTTATTTGAAATTCCAATTTCATCAGTTTCTGGATCTCCGCCTATGCTCCTGTCTAAATGCAGTGATTGTTGAGTAGAGCGAATAGGTAGCACTGGAGATACATGCATCTCTAAATGGCTGCTTGTCTAATGCACCTTCCTCCTTGCCTGCTCTAGGAGGTATGGTCTTGTTGGATTGAACTTCTTCACTATTTGGACCTTGAGACCACCTGGCTGAACACTCTGGAAGAGCGAATGAGGAGCACAGAGGCCCTGCCGGAGAAGGCAGACGCTATCAACGAGGCCCTGGAGGTGGGCATCTGCGTCCTCTGTGGTATTTCTTGTAGGGAAGTCAAATGAGTATTAAAATGAGGGACATTCTGCCTTACACCAGCAAGGCATTTTCTCCCTCAGCAGTTTTCAGTATTGCCTTCTATTGCTTGAAGTGTTTGTACCATCCTTTATATTTAGATTAATGGTGACCCACTAACTCAGTCCCCAAGTGGGTACTTGTTTGTTAATTAGTGTATTGTAGACGCCAGGAAAGCACTGGAGTGATTTTCCTGCTTCTTTTTACCAGTCCCTGGACAGAACTCTGCCTTATGTTATTAGGACAATTGCTCTCTTGTTTCTTCATAAAGTTATTTTTGCTCCTAAGATATGGCAATGACTCTGTTTGCAATGGCTCCTACCGTGTTATCTTCAGATGTAACAAGTTGGAGGACAGGGTGGAGAGGGACGAGTGAGAAGTGTGGGATCCTGTTCGAGGAGCTCAACTTGAATTCCTTGAGGCCAAGCAATGCACCTGATTTTTCTTTCACGATGACTTAATAACTGTTTCTTAAATGAAATAAAATATGAAGACAATAGAGCTGCTTTTTAAAAAAAGGAGGAAGAGGCTAGGAAGAGGATAGATATGCTTTTGAAATTGTAGGACACATGATAATTAAGTGGATGACTGGATTGAAGGTCAGAAGTAAGTCAAAGGTGGTACCTGAATCCCAGGAGCTGGATGCTCTGCTGGAGAAAAGATGTCACTTCTCAGATAAGGGAGCAGAGTGAGAGGTGAAGAGCATGAAAACAATGAAAAGCTTAATTTAAAAATGAATATTTTCCAAACATGAGAATTAAAACATGTACATTCTAGAAATATGGAAAATGGAGAAAAGTATAAAACAAACTCTAAGATAAATACTTTTAAACATTTTGGCAAATTTCTTCCTACTTATTATTATTATTTTTTTGTTAATCCTCACCTGAGGATATTTTTTTCATTGCTTTTCAGAGAGAATGGAAGGAAGGAAGTGGAGGGAGAGAAAGAGAGAGAGAGAGAAAGAAACATCAATGTGCGGGGAGAGAAAGAGAGAGAGAGAAAGAAACATCAATGGTTGCCTGTTGCACAAGCCCCAGGGGGAGGGGGGCGGGGAGTGAACCCGCAACCCAGGTAGGTACCCTGACCAGGAATTGAACCGCAACCCTTCGGTGCCCAAACTGACCTCTAACCACTGAGAGGCACTGGCCAGGGTTCTAATTATTGTTAATTATTGTTAATTATTGTTATTACTTTTTAACACACACACTGGAAGGTAGTACATTATAGTAACTGGATCAAAGACTTTGAAATCATAAGGAGTCAGGTTGGAATCTTAGCTCTTCTTTTTATTGTATGTATGTAGGCAAAGTACTTAAGCTTTCTGAACTTCAGTTTTCCCATCTGTAATATGAAATAATAAAATTTAACTCCAAGGTTACTTAGATTTATGTACATATAAAGTGTGTATACAAAATAGTACCTAGCTTTCTAAATATGTTATAGAAAACTGAGTACCTATTTTTTGTAACATAATCAACAGTTTGAGATAATTTTGCTTTATAGTATTGTTTTCTGATTTCAAACTTTGTATCACACCATGAACATTTCCCCATGTAATTAATAATTACTAAAATTATTTTATGAAGTTGTATTGTCATATATCATCTTTCATGCTTTCTCAATTTTATGTATTGTTTAATACCATGATGGATATTTTTGAAAATTAATTATTCCTAGTCTTTTTCTTGGGTAGAAAATGAAATTAATTGTTTAAAAAACAGACACTTTTGGATCCTTGGTACATTTTGCCTCAGTAAGTGCATGATTTCTCCCCTTCCTTCCCTGTCCAGTCTCTAGAATCTGTTTTGCGACATCCAGCGGATAATCGCACCCAGATTCGGGAACTTGGCCAGACTCTGATTGATGGAGGGATCCTCGATGACATAATCAGTGAGAAACTGGAGGCTTTCAACAGTCGATATGAAGAATTGAGTCACCTGGTAAGAACTGGGACGTGCATGAGTGCAGACTAGGTGTTTGTGAGACGGAGCTGACTTCAAGAACTTGTACCAAGGGAAAAAGTTGGTAGCCAACATTACGGTGGTGTTGGTGGGCTTTGAAATATTAGCTGAGGAAGAGTAAACCTAGCTCTATAGGCAGGCAAAACTTGATGATTAAAAAAAATCTATCTTTGAGATGGTTTCTGTTTATGAACTATTTCATTTCCTTTGAGTTATATTGTAGCTGTATATAAGAATAACTCATATTGTCCTAGTAAATACTAGGCCAGCAGAATTTGACATAAGCTGTTGTGATAAAATGCCAAGCTGTCTTAGATGCATATCCAGAATGAATTGCAACGTGCATGCTCATATCAGTAAGTAGAGAAATGAGACTGTTTTTCCCTAGGAGGGTTAGATGGATATTAGTGCTTTCAAATCCATATTAAATAATATCTGTTGATGCTGAGATCCGGAAAAGAATCAAGCTTGATTCAAAAGTGTAGCAAGTAGTGGTTTACACACATGTGCATGGAATTTGTTTTAGACTTTGGAAGAAGCTTTATATGTTCACTCTACTGATAGACGTTTGTTATATTTTATATCCTTGTTGATAGGCTAATTGCTGATTCCTGAAAAACCTTAAATTCATAATAAGTGGCAAATTCTTTGTTTAATATATTATGTAGGAAACCTTTACATTTTTATATATTGTCATTGTATGTAGAAAGAAGTAAAAACGAGTAGCTCACTGCAAGATATATAAGATACCAGAAGGACCTTTTCATTGTTATCATTGCTAGTTATTTATTCATACTGCTCACCAAAGTCTTGAACTAGAGCCTGTATTTTTTTTCTTGGTGATCAGATCATAGGGTTTTCTTATATTCAGCTATTTATGTTTGTGCTGAGAGACTAATGATTCGGTTTTATCCCCTGTGTAGGCAGAGAGCAAGCAGATTTCTTTGGAAAAACAACTCCACGTCCTGCGGGAAACTGATCACATGCTTCAAGTTTTGCAGGAGAGCTTACGGGAGCTGGACAAGCAGCTCACAACCTACCTGACGGACAGGGTAGACGCCCTCCAAGTTCCGCAGGAAGCTCAGGTACTGCCATGGATCTGAGGTGTTTGAGTTGTCAGAAGAGCAAGTGTAATTGCCTCCTCACCTGCAAGAGAACCAGCCCCTCCTGCCATCCCAAACCAGCAGTCAGTGAGAAAGGGTGACCTTGCTTTTGGGGCAGCATGTGGGTTTTGGAGTTCTCTTGGCCTTTCTGTGAAACGCTGGTAAACGATAGCTTTCTTAGCTACGAAATTGGGAAAATTCCTTTTTTATAAATAAGCAGTGAACATTAGAAATGACAAATGCAAAGACCATAGTTTGTGCACAACATACAGTAGTCTGCGTTTTTATTATTATACTGCAAACTTACTGAAACTTGAACAGGGCTCTGCATATTCTTATGTAATATATGATTATATGGAACTTAAAAAAATACAATCTTCCCCCCTTCTAATCTCTTTGTAGAAAATGCAAGCAGAGATCTCTGCCCATGAGCTAACGCTGGAGGAGTTGAGAAGAAATGCGCGCTCTCAGCCTCCGACCTCCCCGGAAGGCAGGACTGCTAGAGGAGGAAGTCAGATGGATGTCCTGCAGGTGAGAGGGGGAGCGATGTGTTGGCAGTGATTACTTGGATGCCTTTGTTCTTCTTTTTGATGTGAACAGTGAGCCGAGCGACACATTGCAGGTTCATTGCATCCCAGGCAGAGCTGCAGGAACAGATTATTGCATGCGTGGAAGATATCGAATGTGATTCTATAGTTGAGTTGAGAAGAGATAGCAAGCTAGGTTTAGAAGTTAGCTTGAAAAGTCTTCCCCCTAATGCAGCGTCCCCGTCAGTTCTGTGCAGCTAATACATCGGGCACCACTCAGTTCTTGGTGGTGGATGTGAGATTGACTTTCACTCTGAGCTCATGACAAATACTCTGAGTTCTAGGTTCCTCCCTGTAGTTTTCAAATAGGTGAGAAACGTAATGAAGTTTTAATTTCAGCGAGGCCAGCTTAGCCTTTTATTATATCTAAGACTGACACACTGAATGTCAAGTGATGTATGATCCTGGGTAACCTCACTGAGTTCCTTTACGGAATGCTTTTATTGGTGCTTTATTTTTACAGCTTTTTAGCAACATGTGTTATACTAATACTGTCTGTTGAGAGAGATTATCATTCTGATGTCAATTGCTTATTATTTTCATTTCTTCAAACAGAGGAAACTTCGAGAGGTGTCCACCAAGTTCCAGCTTTTCCAGAAGCCTGCGAACTTCGAACAGCGCATGCTTGACTGCAAGCGTGTGCTGGATGGTGTGAAAGCAGAACTGCATGTGCTGGATGTGAAGGACGTGGACCCTGATGTCATCCAGACCCACCTGGACAAGTGTATGGTGAGGGCGCTGGTGGTTAATGGGCCCACTGGGTTTTCCAGCAACAAATATGGCTTCATCTAGCATAACGTACATGGTTTATTCAGTATGTATTTGTCTCCAGTGTGCTAACAATGGGGGTGAATGATGAAAAACAGTTTATAAAATAAGAAGTGTGGTCTTTTCCTCCAAAGACATTAGGAGAGATAGGGGAGATAGATAGGAGGGAGTAAAATCAATTATTACAGTGTCATGAAATTAAAAAAATGAGAAAAGGCATAAATATACATACATATATGTATGTATGTATACATACATACATACATATATATATATGATTAAAAAACAAAGGAAATACTCATTATCACAGTATGATGTTAGGAAAGGTTTTGGCAGAATATGACTAATAAACTAACCTTTAAAGGATAAATTTGAGGTAGCTAGAAGAACCATACTTAGAATAGATGTTAGGAATATTACCATGTAAAAAATGATTCTTAAGGATACTTAAATTTTAAATTTTAATTTATAAAGTCTCAATCTAAAATATGAAAGAAGAAATTATACTTAGAACAGATGTCAGGAATATTATTACAGAAAAAAATCATTCTCTAGGAAAATTAATTTTAAATCAAAGTTTAAACCTAAGATCTGAAAAAAATATTTAGAAGGCCTTATTGCTGTTGCAGTCTTGAATTTTAAAATTCAATTGCTTATATATTTTAAAATGTGGCTAAGCATACACACTCTTAGAATTAGTGTTCTGCTTGAGAAGAATCATGAAGAAGCTGAAGATGACACTTGTTAAGACAAAAGTTTGGGATGAGTTCTTTGTGCTTATCAAAACTGTAATCTCCACATGTCTGTTATATACCAAAGGTTGTTTGATTACTCAAAGCTGAAATGGGTGGAAGAATGAATAAATAGGATACATTTCTGCATGTGTGTGTGTGCATGTGTGCACACACTTATATATTTACTGAGATAATAGAGGTCAACAAAGCAAGCACCGTTCTTGACTGTGTGTAACTTGGCCCAGTGGTCTGTTATGTGACAGAGCCACCTGAGATGTTTCAGGTCAGGATCACGATGAGTGGAGACAAGAGAACCTGCACAGAATAGTTTAAGGTAACTAAGATGAAGACAGCTCTGAATTTGACTTGATGACTAAAATTTCTTAAAGTCATATTCATCTTGACGTGCTGAGTTGTCATATATCTTTTCATTACATAAGTAATATGTACCGATGTAGTAGACTTGGTACTTCAGAATTGAAAGGAAACAAATAAGAATGCTAATACTTCCAAATTCCAATAGGCAGAAATATAGTCAGAATTGGCTTTTTTTCTAATAATAGCATTTAGGACTTTTAAAGTCATAATTTTAAAAATGATAGACATTCCAATTTTCAGTCCTGATGTTTTCACATTTTATGTTGGAAAAATGTTCATAAACTTTTAAAATACATATCTGAGTGTTTTTTTTAAACAAGTATAAATGCCATTTGTTTGTTTTCTTCTCTGATTTAAAAAAGTTATTGCAAACTTGATGACATTTTACTCATCCTTTGAATCCAAATCGGGGAAAGATAAAGCCCTTTGATCTCCGTAGTAAAATCATAGCTGTCAATCTGGATAAGCCATGTTCTCAAATGATTCCAGTTACTGGGTTTTCACTGTGATGTGTGCAATTTGTCTTGTTTTCTTTTTAAGAAACTCTATAAAACTCTAAGTGAAGTCAAGCTTGAAGTGGAGACAGTAATCAAAACAGGAAGGCACATTGTTCAGAAGCAGCAAACCGACAACCCCAAGGGGCTGGACGAGCAGCTGACTTCTCTGAAGGTGCTCTACAATGACCTGGGTGCTCAGGTGAGTTCAGCAATGCACCGCCACCTCTCTCTCTCTGTGTCTCTCTGTCTCTCTCTGTGTGTGTGTGTGTGTGTGTCTCTCTCTCTTGTGCATTTTAAAATTTCACTTTTGGGAGAATGCGTGTTTAAATTTTATGGTATTAATAATGTTTTCAGTGATTCCAAGAATTTTTATTAATTTTTAAATGTTTGTGCTAATATTGCAGTGATTACTAGTTGCATTTATTAAAGCTTATTTTTAATATTTAATCCAGATTCACTTTATATTTTAAATGACTACTGACATTTCAAAAGTAAACTTTAAAAATAATAGTCCCTGTTTAAACTCAAGTTATTGGTTTATACCAATAATAGCATTTAGGATTTTTAAAATCATAATTTTAAACATTGAATTTAAATTGATATTTAAATTGAATAGTCTACTGAAAGTGTTCAAACATCAGGGTTCTAATAAATATGTGACAAGAAGGTCACATTAATCTAGCAGGACTTAAAATCCTTTCAGGAAACAGCTATAATTTGAGCATTTTAGTGAATCGGTGGGGGAGTTTTGGGTCATTTACTGACTGGATCCAATAGGCTGTGTCCTCTCTCACTGAGAATCTCAGTCTTGAAACCAGGAAAGTAAAAAAAAATAACAGTGTGGAACTGAAAACTTGGCAATATTAAAAGGCTGCATTAGATTATATTTTAGATCCTTCTTGAGTTATTAAATAGTAACTGAGTTTCTACAAGAGCCCAGAGAAAACCAGGTAAAATGTTATCACTTTCAAACCAGTGAAAATGGGCAGTCCATATATTTCCTGGGTGTTCACTTCTGCAAGATTGGGTTGTTGATTTTGATACATTTTGATACACTGTACCACCGGATCACATTTCTCAGCGCATCATTTTGGTATTACACAGCTGAAGTTATTTTTGAAGCATTATATTTATTTATTGACTGGGCAATTTATGCGTGGGAATGGTGTTGCTGGTTTTTACACCAGTTCCCTAATTCAGGCTTCTGGTTCAGACCAGGCTTAATCCCATGGCTGTGTCACCTTCGTCATAGTCCTATTACAGAGGTGGTTGTGGGTTTTATTGCATAACGTGTATGATTTCTTAACACCATTTGTGAGATGTATCAAGAGCCTGGTAAATGTTAATTCAGTTCATTTTGCTTTTTTTTAAGAAAAAAAATTATAAAGGGTTTTATTGCATAATCATTTACTGTATTTTTCATTAAGTGGGTAATTGTAAAACATGATTGTGAAAATCGTGCTATTTCCCCTCAAATTGCTAGAATATAATGTTTTTTAAACAGAGTCCTTCATTGAGATGATTCTGAGCATCTTTTGTTCAAAATAGTAAAAGATACTACTTACTGATCCCTTAACTTTGTTGCAAGGATTGGGCCAAGTCCTTTGTGTATGTATTTTTCTCCTTTAAAACTCATAACAACCTTTTGAGGCTCATACCTCTATCAAGGTCCCTTAAGAAGGAAGTGGCAGAGCTAAGATGAAAACCCAGGGTTGCCTGACACTTAACCACGACTGTATAGTGTCCCCTTGCAGAAATGCAAGAGTGAGTAACTCTTGGTGCTAGAGATAAAGGTTGTATATCTCTTGGGGTTCAATCCGAGTCAGTTTGGATCCTCAGCTATTATCCATGTTTAGTCCTCTCTCGCTTCCCTCTTTTCAGGTGACGGAGGGAAAACAGGATCTGGAAAGAGCGTCCCAGTTGGCCCGGAAAATGAAGAAAGAGGCTGCTTCTCTCTCAGAGTGGCTTTCGGTGACTGAAACGGAACTGGTACAGAAATCCAACTCGGAAGGTTTGCTTGGAGACTTGGATACAGAGATTTCCTGGGCTAAAGTGAGTCATAGTTCAGGGGGATCACCAATATCACGCCAGCGTGACCTGTGGCATTTTTGTTCAGGGCAATCTGGGTGGATGTTATTTTTCTCCATTTTATATTAAATATAGCCTTTCCCTTTTTCCATTACTTTTTCTACTTCTCTGTCCTAAGAAAAACAATAAGAATATTTTTAAAACAACTATTCCAAGAAGCTACTTTTGTCTTGATTCCAAAAATGTTGAACTCTGATCTGTCACCAACGGGCCTTCAGAGGCGTTCTGCTTATGTGGCACTTGAAAATATGATAGTTACACTTTCAAAGTTGGTGATAAGTTGGTGATTTCTTTTTGAGCATTCACTCCTCACACAGTGTTGTGCTGAATTTATTTGTTAATTCTTCTACAATAACTTTTGTACCAGTTACTAGTTTTTCTATTGCAAACCGATGTAAAGAGCACAGAGACAGAATTTTCAAAAGAATCAATGAAAGATCCAAGAGTTTTCTTTGGCTCTTTAGTTACTTTGCTATTATAGAGATTAGAGAGTGGATTTGCCAGTTCTCTTTTGAAGTGGACAAAGAAGGAGTGGAATACAAAATTGTTTTGTTTTACCAAGGCATTTTATTTTCCCAAATTTATTTTCTAAGAAAGAGGCATGTATACTAGAGATAAATCCTGAAAATAATGATCAATACTGTGACAAAAATTTCTATAAAGTCACAAGATCCGTTATGGCATCCTACACTCATGCTGGCCTGTGGGACGTGAAGAGGATATGATTAGAGATCATAGTGGGTGATGCAACTCTTTAATTTGAATGCTCTGTGAAGAGAAAAGTTGAATGAAAGTCAAGATATTAGGCACTAGAGAGAGTGTTCTCCGTTTAGAAAATAGCTGATGAAAAGCATAATTATGCCTTGGGCTGTGTGAAGTGGAAAAAAAAATATGCAGGCAATGAAGAATGTTGGCATTTATAGGTGTATTGTGGGTGAATGGGAAGCAAAGGCACCAAACTTTATTTTTGTTAAGTTTAGCATTTTCAAGGAAATATTACCTTCTTTGTACAATACATTTTGAAAGCCCTTGCTTTCTTATTAGTAACATAAGTTATATAAGCTAAGTGAATGACATTTTTATAGTGTAAAAAAAAAAAGAGGGGAGCTAAAATCATCTATAATGAAAGAATACCCTGTTATCTTTTCAGTTTTTTACAGGCTCATATAGACATGCACAGGCACAGCATGTGTTTGAAAAGAATTCTTTTATATTTAGTGTTTCATGACTTTCTTTTAAAAAAACAAACACCTTATATCTTTAACATTTTTTTTACCTACATGTTGTATCACATATTGGAGACAGGCCTAATATTTAATTGCATAATTTATTTTTGATTGTTCCATTTCTCTACTCATGTCCATTTGATTTATTACCAGTTTTCACTATTATGAAAAATGCTATGCCCTGTCTGGTGTGCTCAATGGTTAGAGCATCAGCCTGTGCACTGAAGGGTCGCAGGTTCGATACCCAGACAAAGGCACATACCTGGATTGCAGGTTCAATTCCCACCACAGTTGAGGCACATGCAGGAGGCACCCAATCAATGTGTCTCTCTCACATGGATGTTTCTCTCTCTCTCTCTCTCTCTCTCTCTCTCTCTCTCTCTCTCTCTCTCTCTCTCTCTCTCTCTCTCTCTCTCTCTCTCTCTCTCTCCCTCCCTCCCTCCCTCCCACTTTCTCTAAAAAGCAATGGAAAAAAGTATCCTTGGGTGAGGATTAACAAAAAATAAAGACATGCTGTGATGAATATACTTGTAGCTAAATCATAACAATGTATTCATATTTTTTTTCTGAGGATAAATTCTTAGACCTAAAAATGTTGAGTCTAGGGATATATCCATTTTAAAGTCTTATACAAATTATCAAATTGTCCTTCAGAAATTGTACCTACCAGCTCCATGTGAGAATTCCTACTTGCTTGTTTTAACCACAACTTTGACAGTGGTAGGCAGATATCATATTTTGGTTAGTTAATTAGGACATTTTCCACCAGTTTATAGGTCATTTGTAGTTCTTTTTTAAAAAATTGCCTTTTATTGTAATTCTGACCATTTTTCTTTCACCTGTTAGGTCTTTTGATTTAGAGCTCTTTACCTATTAAATTATTAATGTTTTGTATGTTGTCTATTATTGCAAAAATATTTTTTGCCACTGTAGTTCCCTTTCTGTTCTGTATATATTTTAAAAATACTGTTATTATATATTTTTAAATAATAAAATCATCTTTTTCTTCATTATTTATGCCATAGTGCTTAGAAAGTTCAACTCTGCTCCAAGGTTATGTAATTATTTACTTACATTTTCTTCTAGCTCTTTTATAGTTTCATCTTTTTATCTTTAATGCTTTAATCCTTCTGGAATTTATTTTGGTGTATATGATGAGGTAAGGCTCTAACCTTTTTCCAAGTAGTTAACCAGTTATGTCAGCACTATCTACTGAGTAATTATCCCTTCCCCACTGATTTGACATGCTAACTTCATCTATTACTTTTGGCTGTTGATTTTCTTTGTTTACTGATTTACTGAAATGTTTTTTAGCTGTTTATAACTATATGGCTTTATAATATGTTTGAATATATACTTAATAGATTCCCTGTTTTTAATGTTCCTTTTTTTGTATACACTCACATAAACTTTAGAAGTGTTAGTTTCAAATTCTTAAAATATATATTTTGTTAGAAATTTTGTTTGAATTGCTTTAAATTTATAGATTTGTTTCGAGAGGATTTGACATCATTGTTATATTGTCACATGGCATGTCTCATTTCCCACCAAATTTTTAAAATCCCTTTATAATGCTTTGGTTATTTTCTTCATAGACACACACACACACACACACACACACACACACACACATACACACACGTTAATTTATACTTATTTATTTTACATACTTTAAAAAGCATGACTTTTGTCTTTTTTATTAATTGCTTATAGCTGGTACATATAACATTTTTGCATATTTAATTTTTATTCATTCATCTTTGTACACATATAAATTCAATTAATTTTTCAGATTAAGATTGTAAAAATAAGCTTGTTTTTTCTGTAACTACTCACTCTTAAATTTTCATTTAGTCTTATTTCGGATTTGAAATAATGATGATGGCATATACAAGTCATGAATTCACAGCACATTCTCTTCACTAGAGTAAATCGAATGAAACATCAATGTAACATAATCATCCATTTTTTCAAAGTTGTGTTTTCAGATTTAAGAAACATTCATATTTACAACATTTTAATATATTTGCACTTAAAAATAGGTAAAGTTATTTTCAATGCAAAATTTAAATAGCATTTTTATTCCTGAACTTAGTGTTTTTATTCCATGGCTTCAATGTCATTATCTTAGATGTGGTCATTTTCTTTACAATAAAATCTATCACCATAGATAGCATGAGTACTGTTTCAACTTAATTACTCATAGTTAATTCTTTCTTCTAGTTCTTAAAGACTACACTAGTCAGTTAGTACATACTCACTGAAGGAATGCAGAAAGTCTTAACTTCAGGAAGCATGGCTGTGGGTATTCTATTTTTTTCCCCCCTCTCTGCTGGAGAAGGACACTTGAGAGAACCATTTCAGTTCCTTTAAAAATATCAGTAATTGACATGGCCAAGTAAATGTTCAAACCTTGACTCACTGGTAACTATAGCTGGTAAAGCAGAACTACCCCAGAACTCAGAATTCTAAAACTCATAATGAATGTATCTCCTTGGTTCGTACAGGAGACAATGGAGTACTACTGTTACTTGCAAGGACTGCATCTTATAACTAAATGGCCTAACATATAATTTCTTGTAAAAGCATTACAAAAGTATTTCATCTTAAGTAAACCATAAGAACTAGAACATCTAAGTTTTGGTCTTACAATTGTCATAATACTCTGGATAGTATAATGACAAAGTATAATGTACAAAGATGAATGAATTTTTATTCATTCATCTTTGTACACACATAAATTCAATTAATTTTTCAGATTAAGATTGTAAAAGACAATCTTACAAAAATTTGAAATTTTTATGCTTTCCAAAATGTGATTTAATCATGTGAGATTAAATATAGACTCGTGCTCCTTTAAAGAATTTGTTTTAATGTTGGTTTAAAAAGATGCCAGCAGCAGTAGGTTATATATGCACATGTCACTTTATGATTGAAAGAACATTGTAGTTTTAATTTTGGAATCCAGTATTCTCTCTATAACTCTCTGACTATACACCTTACCTATTGAATCTTATGAATGTGAGAACTAAGTTGTCATTATACTATCCAGAGTATTATGACAATTGTAAACTCAGCCATAAGCCGGGCTGATGGCGGTGGTGGGAGCCCCCAAGGGCTCCTGGACTGCTAAAGGGCACAGGCCGGGCACCTTAGTGCCAGCAATTTTGCCAGTTTATTCAGCTTAATCAGTTTGATTTTGTTTTTGGCTTATATGTTAGGCCATTTAGTTATAGGATGCAGTCCTTGCAAGTAACTGTAGTACTCCATTGTCTCCTGTAGGAAACAAGGAGATACATTCATTATGAGTTTTAGAATTCTGAGTTCTGGGGAAGTTCTGCTTTACCAGCTATAGTTACAGAAAGTGAAATTGATTGTTTACACCCGGAGTTATGATGAAGATAAATTAGTATTTGTGTATGATACATGGAATTTATACTTTAAATAAATAAGTAACCTTTTTCATACCTGAATTTAATACATTTCCTGTTATGTGCATAAGTAAATGTTTCAATTTTTATTAGCATCTTAAGAACTCTCACATGTTAGTAAGTTATAGAGTTTTGTAAACCTTTGGCAGTTGTAAACTTTCTAGGGAGTATGTGAAAAAAAGTTTTCTGTTTTTTTTTTAAAGGAAGGTTGTATAAACTTTTATCATGTTCTGAAAGATCAAATGGGTCTTGGTATTTTTATTTTCTAGAATATTCTGAAGGATCTGGAAAAGAGAAAAGCTGATTTAAATACCATTACAGAGAGTAGTGCTGCCCTTCAGAACTTGGTCGAGGGCAGCGAGCCTGTTTTAGAAGAGAGGCTCTGTGTCCTCAACGCTGGGTGGAGCAGAGTGCGCACCTGGACTGAGGATTGGTGCAATACCTTAATGGTATGTTTTGGGAAAAGTTAATGATGAAATCTTCTCTCCTTTAATTGTTTAAAAATGAATACAGCCCTGACCGGTTTGGCTCAGTGGATAGAGCGTCGGCCTGCGGACTGAAGTGTCCCAGGTTCGATTCTGGTCAAGGGCATGTACCTTGGTTGCGGGCACATCCCCAGTAGGGAGTGTGCAGGAGGCAGCTGATCGATGTTTCTCTCTCATCGATGTTTCTAACTCTCTATCCCTCTGCCTTCCTCTCTGTAAAAAATTAATAAAATATATTTAAAAAATGAATACAACTTTGATTAGAATTCCAAATTCTATTTTCTCTGTGTCACAATAATGTTTTGCTTGTGAATTAATTTCATTAGATTACATTTTATTTTTTTCTTTAAAAAGACAATAGCTAGAAAGAGTTTGAAATATTTCTATTAGGTAATAACCATTTGTGATATATATGGAAGTATATACTTTAATATCTTAGTAAATGTACTTATTTGTTACATTTTAATGACTTATTGTTATATTTAATTATCATAAGCTACATATTATTAATAATCCTATATAGTAAAAGGCTAATATGCAAATTGACCGAACAGTGGAACGACTGGTCACTATGATGTGCAATGACCACAAGGGGAGCGCCACTCAGCCATAAGCCGGGCTGATGGCGGTGGTGGGAGCCCCCAAGGGCTCCTGGACTGCTAAAGGGCACAGGCCGGGCTGAGGCGTTCTCCCACCCCACCCCCATTCACAAATGTCTTGCATTGGGCCTCTAATTTCTAATAATAGTGTACTAGTTAAGAGCACAGGCTCTGGCATCTGATGGCCTAAGTAAAAACTTTGACTAGTTGGGTGACATTGGTCAAGGTACTTAAATGCTTTCTAAGTCTTAGTTTTCTCATATGTAAAATGGGCATTATTATTATTTCTACCTCATACACCTCGTACAGTTTTTGTGATGATTATATGACATAAAACATGTAGTGCTCTTATATAACTATGCCTAAAATAACCAATTTTAGATTTTAGTATGATGATTATGATGATTATGATAATTGTTTAGTGTTATATGTTGTTAGTCTTTGGTTATACCACTACACTATTAATTACTTCATGGATATAGTTACCATCTAATGTTCCTCTTCTATTACCAATAAATATTAGTAGAAATTAGTATTTTGTTCTGACATATCATATATAGGACTATTCCCAAATTCAAAGAATTACTAGATAATGGATAGAGACAAAGTAAATTATTGTGTGTTTGAGCATTTATTTAAATCAGTTAGAATGTGTAGAGCATTGAAGGTCATGAGCTTACATTGTGATCTGTGAGATTCAAGTCCAGAGTTTACCCATAATTTATTATCCGCTTTAATTTTCCTATATAAAAATGGAAATAAAAGAACATACTGAAAAAGTTGTTACATGTTGACTAACAAATGTGAAATTCTTGGGTAATAGACTATGTTTACTAAATATATATATATATATATCCACATTCTCATAACCCTTACTTCTGTATTTTTCAGTCTGTACCTTCCAATTCTCTTTTCAAGTAGTCTCTTTCTAGTCCTGTTAGAATATTGATTTACCTGCTTTATTGGGGCAAATAAGACTGGTGCTTATCAATTCTTCTTACTTAAAATGCAGAACACTGCCAAAACGTTTCTCATGTCATTACTAGTTCTCATTTTATTTGTCAACTGTTTCTCTATGTTATAGATTAATAATTTGTTTCCTTGTCTTCTAAACACTTTTTATAAATTTTTTACAGTTTCATTTATCCTATAAAACAGTTTCTAAAAGTTAATTTTATCTATGTCTCCACCCTTCTTTTTTAAAAAATTTTATTTTCTTGTTTAAAGTATTACAAATACTAGTACATATGTCTCCTTTTTTCCCCCATTGACCTTCCCCTAGCCTCCCCTTACCCCCCGGCACATGCCCTTACCCCACCCCTCCAGTGTCTTGTGTCCATTGATTATGCTTATATGCATGCATATAAATCTTTCGATTGATCTCTTAACCCCCCCCCTCCCCCACCGCAACACTCCCCAGCCTTCCTGCTGTAATTTGACAGTCTGTTCGATGCTTCTCTGCCTCTGTATCTATCTTTTTGTTCATTATGTTATAATGTTCTTTATTATCCATAAATTAGTGAGTTCATGTGGTATTTTCCACCCCTTTTTGATCAAGTTCTAAATTCTCACCTTAGTGCCAGCAATTTTG
Source organism: Myotis brandtii (assembly GCF_000412655.1). Lineage (NCBI taxonomy): Eukaryota > Metazoa > Chordata > Mammalia > Chiroptera > Vespertilionidae > Myotis > Myotis brandtii. Next base: position 18,869,089 of record NW_005354291.1, read on the forward strand.
CCAGTTTATTCAGCTTAATCAGTTTGATTTTGTTTTTGGATTTATTTGCTCAATCACATTTTATATCCTGCTTCAGGAAGTAGTACTGAGTGAGGTCTGTGCCAGATGTGATACTAAGTGCTGGTGACAGCGCAGTGAAAAGACACAGGACCTGCCCTCTAAGATGTTAGTCTATTGAACAGCAGACGCTTATTCAGTCCATATTTTAATCATTCTTTTATGTTATTACTTTCTTAAATGAGTTTTAAACAAATATGATCAAGGAGGCAAATGAGATTATTTGCAATGTAAGAATGAAGAATAAGGGAGGCAAATAAAATGAGATTGAAAAGGAAACTTTCAGTAAGATGGAAACCCTCTAAATTCAGCATATAACGAGCTCTCTGAAGGCTTTTTAAAGCTCTTTGAAGATTATCATGTTAAATATTTCATATGGTTGTATCAACACTTTATTAATTCCCTTCCAGAGCCATCAGAATCAGCTAGAAATATTTGATGGAAACGTTGCTCATATAAGTACCTGGCTTTATCAAGCTGAAGCCCTATTGGATGAGATTGAAAAAAAACCAGCAAGTAAACAAGAAGAAATTGTGAAGGTAGCGAAAGAGGAGCAGTCATACTTCTGGGGGTGGAAGGTTTTGCTGTAGTCTTTCTCTTGTGGAATGTGCCAAGTTGCCTGTGCACACATTCTGCCATTCATCAATGTGTATTTTTGGTGGGAGGACCTGAAGTCTTGAATGAGTCTTAATATGTGAACAGCTCTTACGCAAGTTGATTGTATTAAAATCTCTTCTTAGGAATCCCAGACATTTATTTAAACTGCCTTTAATACTGAGTTAATGTCGCACCCATGTTTGGTTTTGATTTTCCCCACGTGATAATGTGTGTTTCCTTACAATTAGCGTTTACTATCTGAGCTGGATGATGCCAGACTGCAAGTTGAGGATGTTCGCGATCAAGCCGTTGTTTTGATGAATGCTCGTGGAGGCTCGTGCAGGGAACTTGTAGAACCCAAATTAGCTGAGCTGAATAGAAACTTTGAAAAGGTGTCTCAACACATCGAAAGTGCCAATGTGAGTAATTATATTTTTATATAAGGCTATTTTTCATAAAATTATGCATCTAAATTATAGATAACTATGTGGTACAAGTAAATAATTTTAAAAGTAAATTTTTAAAAGTAAATTTGTCTTTGAATGGAGCATTTGTCCTTGAGAAATATGGACTTCGCTGAAGTTTGGCTGTCCCACTCCAAGGGCACGTCTACTGGCGAAAGCTAACGGAAGACTTTCTGTGGGACGTACCTGTACTAGGTGGTGGCCTTTCTCTCGGTCTGTGGCCATGGCAGGGATGGCTTTTGGATCATGGCACTGTTTCCTACTGTGCTCACATGTGGTCTCAGAATCCTCCAAACAGCATTCGAGGCAGCTACAACCATTTGCACACTACTTCACATCCCTTGCTATGAGGTTGGAGAAAATGGGTAATTCAGAGAAGCTCAAATTGGTAAAATCATTGCTGTAAATGAGTGAAATTAAAGTCAATTCAAATAAATGCTGATTCCTTTTCTGACATTCCATCCCTCTGATTAATGACAGAAAGTCAAGTGAAGAATATCTTTTTAAAGAATAATTTCCCTTCCACAGCTGCTAATTGGCCAGGAACCATTATCATACCAATCTCTGGCCACCACTGAAGCTCTTGAAGCTGATGTGCCTTTCTCTGACTTGGAAAAATTAGAAAGTGACATAGAATATATGTTAAAAGTTGTGGAAAAGCCCTTGGAATCCAGTAATGAAGATGAAAAGGTTGGTTCAGAATTTTTCAAACTATGATGTTCTTCTTTTTATTCTCTGCTAATTATAGTTTTACACCAATATTGTTTACCCAAATATCTGCCAAACATGATAGAACAGTCCAAAAATGATTTTCTGATGTGTCAATATAATTGATTTATGCAATGCTTAAAAAAATAGACATCACACTTTCAGACTAAAAATAATGTTATCTTAATGCTAAACTAGCTAGCATTCTTTGTTTTAACATCAAATATGAAATATTTTAAGAAAAACATGACTTTTTGTTGTATATAATTTAGATGAACATATCTTGAGTTATATTTTGTAGGTTAGTTTTCCTCTTTGGGAACTGATGGTAAGTGACCCTATATGCATTTTTTTTTGAGTAAATTTTTTCTTTCTAAACATTCAGATGGATGAGGAAAGAGCCCAAATTGAGGAAGTTCTACAAAGAGGAGAACAAATGTTACATCAACCTATGGAGGATAATAAAAAAGAAAAGATCCGTTTGCAGTTATTACTTTTGCACACAAGATACAACAAAACTAAGGTATTGTCATGGGGAGTGTCTGTTCCACTGAAATAACTCAGCCCTTGTCATTCAGATGTTTGATGTTGCATTCATGGACACCTCAAAACACACCATTTGGGATACTGTCTCCTTCTCCTTTCTGGTGTGCATTGCTAAACATGTTTATACTTTTAGGTGGGGCAAGAGTCAAAGAAAATAAGAACATAAAACCTTATTATTGGGCATCTCTGTTGGATTTCTGATAATGTACTAAATCTTAAAAGGGACCTTTTTCTTTTAGAGTAGATTCCTCCTTTGGATCCATAGTTCATATGGAGAGGCCTGCCCATGTCAAAAAAATTTCTAGTTTACAAATAACCAAATTTGTGAAGTTGATAAACTATGCTTTATATTCTAGAAAAGCTTTACTACCAGCTCCCTTTCCAATGGCCACATACCCAGCCACATTGTAAATGTGCTGGTGTTCCCCAGAGGTCTGTTCTTGTTACAAATAAATGCAGAACTCTAGGTTCAACATCTTGTTATTGACTCCATGATTTTAGTCTTGAGTTTCGGTTTCATTTAGGAATTGTAACCATTTTCAGGGTCACTAACTCAGTGAACATGTATTTGTGATCATTTTACTATAATTTTCAATTTACAGAGGATGAAGTTCAAGTAGGAGTACAGTGAAACTATGAAACTATCTTAATTCATGAGTAGATGAACTGTGGCTATTTGCAAGTAGTAGCCAGCATTGATTAAATTGTGCCCATCTACACGTAAAATACTTCAACTCCTTAAGGACTAGTGAGTGGCCCATCCCCTTTGTTATTTTGAAAGTTCTGATTAGAGGACACAGAAAATAGAATTATTAGGGCAGATAAGTAGTCCACCCAGTTTAGCTTAGTTTTGTCTGAGGACCTATTATTGTCTTATGTAGGCTATTCATGTTCTGTAATATTGTTCTCCAAGGTTAAGATTATATATTGAATTACCTGTATGTTATTTTGATCAAAACCCCTATTGAATTTCTTGTTATGTTATAAATACATATTTAACTTAGTTACATTTTTAACAGTAAGGCCCTGAGGTCTTTAATGTAATTGTGAGATTTTAAAAATGGCTGAAATAATAATGGTATTAAAATGTTTTATTTCATACGGAAGTTTATGATTTGCAGCATATTCTCCTGTCCTCAGTAACTCCGGAAAGAACCTGTTATGCTTTCCTGTTTGCTAATTGAGTTTAGGTGGCATTGGTCTTAAAGTGAAACATTTCTGTTTAAGAATGGGCTGCAAACAAAAATTAGAATAGAGATTGTTAAGGGTTTATATAGCAAAGCAGGGCAAAAATATAAAAAATCAAAACATACTTTTAAAAAATTTGGTTCCGAGTATTGTACTTCTCCACAAAATAGTCTTGTGCTTTTTTCAATTCATTGTGGGGATATTTTAAGAGATGTACATTATTATTTTTAATGATTTTACAGGCAATTCCTATTCAACAGAGGAGAACAAGCCAACTAGCTTCCGGAATTAAATCATCACTTCTCCCTCCAGATTATTTGGTTGAAATTAACAAGGTTTTACTTTCCATGGATGATGCTGAGTTATCACTTAATACTCCAGAGCTAAGCACTGCTGTGTATGAAGACTTCTCTTTTCAGGAAGATGCTCTGAAGGTAAATCTCCAGGCAGGGCATTGGAATAGCTGCAGTTAATGTAGAAATAATGCAAGGAATTTGTCATTCTGCCTACCTAGATGATCTGTGGCTTTTAAAACTTAGGCCAAGGAATTAATAATGTGTATGAATAATAAACCTTTCCTGTATTCACCAAGGAGATATTCTAAAAATTTATTTTTTAAAAGTAGATATGGATTGTTAGTATGCAGTTACTTCTTTCCATCATCAGAGATGTTTTTTAATCAAACACCTGCACAAAACATATTGCTTTCTTATAAACTAGACTGCCAGTTGGATATGAAATGTCAGCATTAATCTTGCCACCTATAATGATTTAACATTGACCAATGGTTGGGGTATGGGATGGCATGTTGATTGTAAGTTAGTTAGGGATCTAGAAGTTTTCAGTTAACTCACAAAACTATTAAATATCATTAAAGCTTGTTCATATAATCTGATTATACTTATACTAGAGGCCCAGTGCACAAAATCGTGCACTTAGATGGATTACCTCAGCCCGGCCTGCTCCCTCTCGCAGTTTGGGAGCCCTTGGACATCCTTAGTGCTGCTGCAAAGGTGGGAGAGGCTCCTGTCACCGCCACTGCACTTGCCAGTCTTGAGCCCAGCTCAGGGCTTCTGGCTGAGTAGCGCTCCCCCTGTGGGAGCGCACTGACCACCAGGGGGCAGTTCCTGCATTGAGCATCTTCCCCCTGGTGGTCAGTGCGCATTATAGTGACCAGTCATTCCACTGTTTGGTCTATTTGCATATTAGCCTTTTATTATATAGGGTATAAGGTCACAATAAAATTGCTGATAGATTTGATGGCTTTGATTGACAGCTCATTTCTGTCATTTAAACTAGCATTATTATATATATGAAAATATAAATGATTTTAGCTTCAAACACTTCATTACCTTTATAGAATATTATTGAATTTTTAAAATATCTGGACAAATGCCACATGGAACATCTGTTAGGATTTTTTTTCTCACCATTGGGATATCATGTAGTGTTCCTAACACTTTGGTCAATACAGGGTATTTTTTTTTTAAGTTTCCAGTTTTAATTAGCAAAAATTATTATATCTCATTATCTATAAATAAGTATTATACCATATACATTTTCATCTGTGATTTCATTCTTTTTATCTCTTTGCTGGATTTTGTGACTGTTTTGGCAATATATTTGTAGAATATCAAAGACCAACTGGACAAACTTGGAGAGCAGATCGCAGTCATTCACGAGGAACAACCAGATGTTATCCTCGAAGCTTCTGTACCTGAAGTCATTCAGATCCGGGATACACTGACTCAACTGGATGCAAAATGGGACAGAATTAATAGAATGTACAATGATCGTAAAGGGTATGTATAAATTAAGTTAAAATTTAATTTAAAAAAACCTATAAGCTCATGAGCCATGACAAAGGTCACATTACATTAAGATTAACGAAAGTATGTTTCACATCCCTGGAAGAGGCCCTGTTTAATAAATTGTGATGAGTGTAGTTCCTTAAAGAAAGAGGAAAGAGATTACATACAGGCGATCATTTGCAACATAATATCTTAATAATTAAAGGAAGCATCTTTAATTTTTAATATCTAAATAGTGTCCATTTTCTTTAAAATAATTTAAGAGTTTTCATTAATGTTCACTTTCCCAACATGTTGATGATTAATGTGAGTGAGAGACAGGTACAGATAATTGGAATCCATATATAACCACAAACTCTTTAAAAATAACCTGTTAAATAAAATGATTTTGAGCCTTCTTCTTTCTAGATTTTGACCAGGCCTATTAATAGGTGGGGAAAAAATGAGAAGATTGTTGGCAGTAACTGGATATGTAGTAGAAAGGCAGATAGGCAAATAAGATGTGAAATAGCCCAATATGAAGTACCATGTAAGAGAAAGTTAACACAGAAAAATACATTGGAAAACTTTAGAGACATATACACAAAAATTAGGCATCATGGTCTTCATCTTTTTTGTTTTGTTTTGTTTTAGCCTACATATTCTATGTGATTATATAATCCTTGAAAAGATAACTTTCAATGGCCTTTTGGTATATTTCTTTATGGATTTTTAAATTCAGCTGTATACATTTAGAGAATATTGTTTTAAGTATACCTTTATGCATACTTCTATTTAATTAGACTTGTTTATTAGGTAAAGATTAAATTGTTAAAAGTAATAACATCTTAAGGCTCTGCATTGCATTATGAGATTGGTTATTATACTCCTGCCAACAGTATATGTGAAAGTTAACTGAACCCTTGTTAACAATGAAAGGTTGGTTGTTGTTTTTTAAGACCTTTGCCAATTGTATAGTGAAGATTGCATCTCAATAGATTTTCACTTCTTTATCAGCGACATTTCAATATCCTTACATATGTTTATTGGCCCCAGTGTTATTTCTTCTGTCAATTGTTAGGTCATGTCTTTGCTCATTTTTCTATTATGGGATTACTATTTACTGATTAATTTGTAAGAGCTTTTTTCTACATTAAGGATATTACCTATTCATATTTCTTGTTTATTGCTTAGTCCCAGCTTTTCATATGCCGTCTAATTTTGTTAACAGTATTTTTTTGATGTATAGGTTTAATTTTATATAATTATATCTTATGAGTCTTTTTCCTTTGTGATTTTGGTTTGTTTATATGCATGCAAATTACTTTTTGTGTGATATTAGTTAAATATTTATGTATCATTTAAAAACAATTTTGTTTGATTTAAAATTAACATTTAATAACTAAGCCACCTGAATTTTGTTTTAAATATGTTTTGTGTTAAGGCTGTAGGTGGGTGGTTCTATATACTGACTCTTCAGTATCAAGCCTAGAGACCCAGGTAGGCAATGGTAACATTGTCAGAGACCAGGAACTTAGGTGGCGAATGTTTTGGGGCAAAGATATCAATGCCAGTTGCAATATTAGAGAAAGCAAACTTGTGTGTTTCTAGATTAAGACTTGGACTTTGCGTCCTTTGACTCTCTGGGAGTCCATAGACCTTCATAATTCCATACTGCCTCCCATATGAACTGACCGTATTCAAAAAGGAGGCGATGACTTAGTGAATCCTAGTTGAACATCTCTCTCTCTCTCTCTCTCTCTCTCTCTCTCTCTCATTTAATCTATGGCTATACTGCTTAGATTTATTTGGTTTACTGTTTACATTCTCAGAGTCTTTAGATCTTTGGAGCAGCCTTTCTAGCAACATTTTCTCTTTATTATTGCAACATCCCCAAAGTTGAAATTTGTGGTTGTTATTTAGTGACTGCACATTTTTACCAAAGGCAATAAAGATTGTTTTAATATTTTCTCATAGTATTTTGTTTGAAGTGCTCTTAATTTTGTCATGCCCAATAGAATGTTGCTTCCCTGTGGGCACTTAACAAATATTAACTACATTTTCAAAATGATGTTCATGGGAGAAGGAAAAATAAACATTATTTTAGAGTTAGAGATGTCAGGGATCATTTTATTATTTTTTAAAATAGTAATATCTTTTTATTATAGAAAGTAAAATTTTATTAATATTAAAATCTCAGAGGTATCTTCTAAGCTTTCTCAGTACCACTTATGGAAATGAAAAGGCAAAAGGAAAGTGTTTAGAATCTGACTGCAGTAAAACTTAAACTTTTTCATACTTATTTTATATGTTCCAAATACGACTAGCACTGGACTTTGACTTTATCTTATTTCTAAAGGAGAGAGGATTAAATGGGCAACTCAGTAGTACTTTGTCTCATTGCCTAACCTGGGCTTTGCAGGCACTTCCATACTGTACTGTGGATTAGTCATTGCACAGAGGGTGTTAGTCTGCCAGAGCTACCTTAATAAGACCACAGGTTGGGTGGCTTACTCAACATACATTTATTGTCTCTCAGCTCTGGAGTCTGTAACTCCAAGATCAAGGTTCCAGCAGGGTTAGTTTGTGTTGAGGCCTCTCTTACTGGCTTGCAGATGGCCACCTTCTCCCTGTGTCCTTCATCGCCTTTTCTCTCTGCTCTCTCGGACACAAAAAAAGATCTGTGATGTCTCTTCCTCTTCTTATTAGGACACCAGTTGTGTGGGATTAGGGCCCCACCCTTATGACCTCATTTTAAAAGTTACCTTCCTTGAAGGCCCTATCTCTAAATAGTCACTTTGGGGGTTAGGGCTTCAACACATGAGTTTTAGGGTCACAATTCAGTCCATCACACAGAGAATAAGGGAGGGAAAGGAAATTTAGAAGTGTTTTGGCATTTTGTTCTACCTGAGAAGTAAAACACCATAATTTTTTCCAAAGAGAATAGGAGAGAATAGAGTAATTAATCATATTTGACATTTCATGGTATTTGAAATGTTAAGTGTTTAAAGTTGGGTGGGTTAACTGCCTGTAGCTAATCCATCTTGATTTTCCAAGCTGGAGAAGGCTGTCTTTTCAGTTAATAAGCTGCCTAGTATGTGGGTGTATGTGTGCAGGCATGTGTGTGAGAGAAAGGGGGGTAGGATGGTGCTTGTGCCGATTTCTTGGTACAATACATGTTTCTCTAAAAGGAATCATTAACTGTAATCCATTATGAAAACTGATCCTAGAGCAGTGAGCTGTGAATTCGCTGATTTTGGAGCATTCTGTTTAAATGAGATTTGAATTTGTTTAGAAAAATTGCTTCAAAGCAGTTCTGGAAACTTTGGAAACCTATTTTATGTTAATTTTTGTCCTCTAGTTATTTTGACAGGACTATGGAAGAATGGAGACAGTTCCACTGTGACCTTAATGACCTCACCCAGTGGACAACTGAAGCTGAAGAGTTACTGGCTGACACCTTGGCTCCAGATGGTGGCTTAGACCTAGAGAAAGCCAGGGTCCACCAGCAGGTGAGTGCTCTCCATCACAGGATGCAGATCTGCTAAGAAGGTGCCATATTCCTTTTTTTTTTTTTTAATTTCAGAGAGGAAGGGAGAGGGGGAGAGAGATAGAAACATCAATGATGTGAGAGAATCATTGATCATCTGCCTCCTGCATGCCCCCAACTGGGGATTTGAGCCCAAAACCCTGGCATGTGCCCTGCTCAGGAATCATCGAACCGTGACCTCCTGATTCATAGGTCGATGCTGAACCACTGAGCCACGCCGGCTGGGCCATATTCTTTTAGTATGTGGTATTTAAGATGTATTTCGAAAGTTAGAGCTAAATATATGAATTTTTAGGCGCATTACAACCTGTAATTTTTGTTCCACATCTAGTTTTTTGGTCATAAAGGCTTAAGAAACATCATTTACATTTTTAATTAGAATTTCAATGAAATTTAATTAAAAATACTCTTTAGTGGCTAATATGAAAAAAAATTTATTAAAAAAATTATATTTATGCCCGGCCAGTGTGGCTCAGTGATTGAGGGTCGACTTATGAATGGTTCGATTCCCAGTCAGGGAACATGCCTGGGTTGCAGGCTGGATCCCCGGTGTGGGGCATGCAGGAGGCAGTCAGTCAAAATATATTTTAAAAATTAAAAAAAATTATATTTAGAATAACATTTGTAAAATTTTGTACCCAAGACTAAGGCAGAAAGATATCAGCATGCCTCACCTCTGTTTTCTGTACTTAACACTTAGGCATCTTATTTCCACTTTGTATTATTGATAATTATTATAAAAGTAAATTATTCATGACCTACATCAGGGCAGCTGCTCATGTAAGTCTAATTCAGTTTTGGAAAATATAACAGTAGCAAAATCAGTTCTGCTGATAACAGTAGGTCTTTAAAAATATGGTCGAAAAGCAAGCAAAATTTCAATTTACCATTGTTAAAATATTTTCTCTTTTATTATATTTTAAGAACGTATTTTATGTAGAAAGTTCATGAGGCATTAACAAATACATTTATTTTTGTCATATACATGTTAATGCATTTTTCTTATTTTTAGAGATATAGATGAGTGCTTAAATTTAACTTTAAAATATTCTCTTTAAATCTGTTGCTTAAAAATTTAGTGAAGCAATGTCTCCAGAAAATGCACATTGAAGTTTACCTATATGTGGTAGGACATAAGGGCATATAGGTTTACTTTTCCTTTTGAGAGATGCTTTCAAGCACATATTTGGAAAAAGATAAGCAATCCAATTTAATCAAATCTGATTGATGCTTACGCTTCAGTTGTAAACAGCTGCTATTTATCTATCCTGTTTCACTGTATGACATTCACAAGCGTGGGTGAGATTTCAAAATGGGTTTTGTTTAGTGTGTTTATTGAAATTTAATGAAAGTGTTTTTAAATGCCTTTTTCATGAACATAATGTATCCTCCCAGGACTTTATTCCTCTAAAACTTAAATTAATGCCTGGGAACCTGGGCAGAACATCTTAATTTAGTGGCAGAATTCATCTTGGGTTGTACTCTGTTGTAGGAACTTGAAGAGGGGATCAGCAGTCACCAGCCCAGTTTTGCAGCACTAAACAGAACTGGGGACGGGATTGTCCAGAGACTCTCCCCCACAGATGGGAGCTTCTTAAAAGACAAGCTGGCAGGTTTAAACCAACGTTGGGGTGCCATCATCGCAGAGGTGAAGGATCGGCGGCCAAGGTGACTGAGCCTCAATAAGTTAAGGGCGCAGGGGTAGACATTTTGGGCAGTGCCTTTTAAAGATACAATCGATGAGTTCAAAATTCTCTTATTGTCTGATATTACAGTAGGCGCTTTTAAGACCTGCACTGTCCATGTTCTGCATTTTAGAACCCTTTTCCTAACTGAATTTTCAGGCTGTCCATGAGGCCCCACTTTTCTATGCAGTTGTGATACACGTAAAAATTGCCTTGTTCTTTTTATTTCTGACTGTTTATTGTGATATGGTAACCATGTAGCAGGAACTGGAAGTAGTTGAAAGAACACTCCGGACTTCCAGTCTGAAGCTCTGGGTTCAGGGTCAGGCTTCTCGCTTGCTCATTTCCTGACTGGACCTTGGGATCTTCATTAGTAATCCTCTCACTCAGTCGTTCTTAGTCACAGGATGTGCAGTGCTCATATATATGTCAGTGCTTGGTAAATAATACCGCTCCTCTTCCAGGTAATAGGATACATATGATGTATTGTTGTTTGTTCTTATGTCAAATTATGTTCAATGCCCCAGATTTTATTAGGGTATCTTCTGGTTGTAAACACTTTACCAGTGACTATTAAGTTCAATATTATATGTGTGTGATATATATTTCTTTAAAATTACTTGAAGTTATTTTCCTGAGATGGTTACTAACTAATGGATAATTTCTACTTTGCTTAATACATTGTCTCATAAATGACCTTTTTTTACGTTAAAAATTTCCAGATATTTTTTTCTGTTAATTTTAACTCTGTAGATGATGTATTATTTTAGAACTATGCTAATATTTTGTTAAAGGCCAATCTAATACCTTTTTAAGTCCAATACAGGCATACTTTGGAGACATGGTGGGTTCGGATCCAGACCACTATAATAAATCAATTATCACAATAAAGCAAGCCACACGTATTTTTTGGTTTCCCACTGCATATAAAAGTTATGTTTAAGCTATACTGTAGTCTATTAAGTGTGCAGTAGCATTTTGTCTAAACAACCCATTACATACCTTAATTCAAAAATACTTTATTGCTAAAAAATGCTATTGATCATCTGAGCCTTCAATGAGTCATAATCTTTTTGCTGGCTGAGGGACTTACCTTCAATTTGTAAGAAAATGCAAATTCTGTCAAACACAGGTAAGTGAAACACAATAAAGTGAGGTGTGCCTATATTATAGCATAAAATATTCAAGTATGACTGTTTGGCCTTTGGCTGCTTTTTACAAAATAGCATCTATCATTTTGTGTGTTTTGGTAAGAAGTAATAGTAGTTTGTGTGTCTTGGTTGAGAGCTTGCCATGTAGCAGAGATAGCGTTTGGCACCTTGTACACCATGCCCCATTTAATCTTCACCACTATCCACTAGGACAAGGATGGGGAACCGTTTCTCTGCCAAGGGCCATTTTGATATTTATAACATCATTTACGGGCCATGCAAAATTATTAACTTAAAAATTAGCCTGCTGTATTTGGTCAAATATTTAATTAACTCACCCCTAATGCCTTGGCAGGGCCAGACCAAATGATTTCTCGGGCCTTATACCACCAAGGGCACGTTGTACAGCTTTAGAAACTGAGGCTCAGAGAGGTGAGGTCCAAGGTCCTACACAAAGTTATTGATGGTGCTAACTTATGCTCTCAAATACAGTGCTGTACAAACTTGGGAAGGCCACAGACCCCTGTAGCTGAGTTTTCTCTCTATAAATGAGAACTCTGATATTTTCTTAGAGGAGTGTCCTAAGGATTAAATAAGAGTGTTTACGAAAAGCGTATGTCCTGACTATTCATAGTAAACACACAAAATATCTCATTCTTTTAATAGCAAGTTAATATAGACTTGATCTCCAGGTATGTGTTTGTTGAATTTTGCCAACGATTGATTGATTTAATCCATATTTATTGAGCCCTGTGTTTATCACTGGGGATACAAATATGACTAAGAACTCAGAGACTAATAATAAGAAAAAATATATATATATTTTTAATTTTAAAAAATATATTTTTATTGATTTCAGAGAGGAAGGGAGGAGAGAGAGATAGAAACATCATGAGAGAGAATATTTGATCAGCTGCCTCCCGCATGCCCCCTACTGGGGATCGAGCCTGCAACCCGGGCATGTGCCCTTGAACGGAATGAAACCTGGGACCCTTCAGTCCCCAGGATGAATCTCTATCAACTGAGCCAAACCGACTAGGGCAAGAAGAAAATATTTTAAGGAAAAAATGCTATGTTTTGATGAAGATGCAGTGTTGTTGCAGAGGTGGGGTGATGGGCCATGGAATTTAGGCATCACAGGGGAAGGATCGTGAAACTGAGCTTTGAGGCATTTATAGCAATTTCCCATAAATTCCTCCTGGGGAGGGCCTTCTAGGGGAAAAAAGTAGAACAGGCAAGGTGAGAGGGAGGCATGAAACAGTATGGACAGGTGAGAGACCTGCCAAGGTTAGATGGAGAGGAAGGTTCAGGGACCAGGGCCGGGATTGGAAGCTGAGGTTCTTAGGATCTTTTATGTCATGCCCATGAGTTTTCATGGGGAATCTCTCTAGCATGAAAATTATCTATCTGCCAGGTCTTCTAAAGGAAAAGGATATACCTGCTGGCATGGTATTAGCAACAATGCAGAAATTCTAAAGTTTTTCAAATGGATCTCTGTGGGGTGTGCTAATTATTGTTTCCAGAACTAATAAGTTGAAGCCACTACTTATTTTACTCATTTTTATGGAAGAGAAAAGAATAATGCACCTCTTCTCCAACATCTGATATTTTAACTAAAATGCTTTTATAAATTCATGGTTTAACTCCACTTCAGTTAGTCATTTATCTTAAACTAGAGGCCCAGTGCACAAAATTTGTGCACTGTGTGTGTGTGTGTGTGTGTGTCCCTCAGCCCAGCCTGCACCCTCTCCAATCTGGGACCCCTTGGGGGATGTCCTACTCCTGGTTTAGGCCCACAGGGATCGGGCCTAAACCAGCAGTCGGACATCCCTCTCACAATCTGGGACCGCTGGCTCCCAACCGCTTGCCTGCCTGCTGCCTGATTGCCCCTAACTACTTTTGCCTGCCAGCCTGATCACCCCCTAACCACTCCCCTGCCAGCCTGATTGACGCCTAACTGCTCCCCTGCCAGCCCGATCGCCCCCAACTGCCCTCCCCTGCTGGCCATCTTGTGGTGGTGGCCATGTGATGACATGGGTGCAGCCATCTTGTGACCACATAGGGGTGGCCATCTTGTGCAAGGGCGTGATGGTCAATTTGCATATTATCTCTTTATTATATAGGATTAGAGCCATGTTGGCACTTTAAGAGCTTAGATGTGTACTGTTATCATAGTCATCAAGAAAGCACACACTTCAGTCTGTTTTGTATTGAATGCTGGTAGTTAAATAATTGCACAGGTCAGCAGCTCACAGTGTTATTCCTTAATGAGCAATTGTTGTCTACTGTTTGAACATGAATTTAAAGCTTGTTTTTATTCATAGGGATAACATTTAAAATGTAGATTATATTTAGCTAGTTTGCAGATGAAAATTTTGTGACTCAAATATGCAGTATTGAAATAACTTGCTATTTTCCTTCATAGATATATTTTCAAAATACTAAATTAGTCATGATTATGAAACATGAAACATTTAAATGCCAGCTTATTTTTTTGAAATACAAGTCTATAATAGTATTTTAGGTATTTCTAAAGTTGTTATTTTAGTGAAATACTCTTTGATACAGAGGGTAAATGACCTGTTTTGGTATTTTTAGTCTACAATTAGTACTGTTGCTTGATTTTTTTGTTTTTAATTTTGAAGCAGTATTCTCTCCTAATGGATATTTAAATTTGAAAGCTTGTGATTTTCATTAGTTTTTAATTATTAAAATATCCTCTTTCAAATATTACTGATTCTCTACTAAATATATAAGTATTTATTTAGCATTTT
>NW_005354291.1:18883719-18914253 GCF_000412655.1 Myotis brandtii
GCAGTCGGACATCCCTCTCACAATCTGGGACCGCTGGCTCCCAACCGCTTGCCTGCCTGCTGCCTGATTGCCCCTAACTACTTTTGCCTGCCAGCCTGATCACCCCCTAACCACTCCCCTGCCAGCCTGATTGACGCCTAACTGCTCCCCTGCCAGCCCGATCGCCCCCAACTGCCCTCCCCTGCTGGCCTGGGCGCCCCTAACTACCCTCCCCTGCAGGCCTGGTCCCCCCCAACTGCCCTCCCCTGCTGGCCATCTTGTGGTGGCCATCTTGTGATGACATGGGTGCAGCCATCTTGTGACCACATAGGGGTGGCCATCTTGTGCAAGGGCGTGATGGTCAATTTGCATATTATCTCTTTATTATATAGGATTAGAGCCATGTTGGCACTTTAAGAGCTTAGATGTGTACTGTTATCATAGTCATCAAGAAAGCACACACTTCAGTCTGTTTTGTATTGAATGCTGGTAGTTAAATAATTGCACAGGTCAGCAGCTCACAGTGTTATTCCTTAATGAGCAATTGTTGTCTACTGTTTGAACATGAATTTAAAGCTTGTTTTTATTCATAGGGATAACATTTAAAATGTAGATTATATTTAGCTAGTTTGCAGATGAAAATTTTGTGACTCAAATATGCAGTATTGAAATAACTTGCTATTTTCCTTCATAGATATATTTTCAAAATACTAAATTAGTCATGATTATGAAACATGAAACATTTAAATGCCAGCTTATTTTTTTGAAATACAAGTCTATAATAGTATTTTAGGTATTTCTAAAGTTGTTATTTTAGTGAAATACTCTTTGATACAGAGGGTAAATGACCTGTTTTGGTATTTTTAGTCTACAATTAGTACTGTTGCTTGATTTTTTTGTTTTTAATTTTGAAGCAGTATTCTCTCCTAATGGATATTTAAATTTGAAAGCTTGTGATTTTCATTAGTTTTTAATTATTAAAATATCCTCTTTCAAATATTACTGATTCTCTACTAAATATATAAGTATTTATTTAGCATTTTAATATATATATATATATAGCATTATTTTTTTTGTGGTTGAAAAGACAAAATTATAGCCATAAAAATATAAATGATACAATATAATTTATTAAAAAATTGCATTCTATTTTTAAATCATCAGCTATAAAAATAATGGTACCACCCTCAAGCTCTAAATAGCTTTCAAACCCGTTCTTAAAAATAAATAATCTTGTTTGTCATATGGGTTCTAATCTTATTCTCATTTTCTGACACATGGTTTATATACTTATAAATGTTATTCTTATATTTAAATGATCTAATTAAGGCAGTTCCTTTTTTTATATTCATAATGCCTATTTGTGTCCTTATGTCCTTTAAAACTTTTCTTTATTTTCTAGATCTCTTTTTATGACTTGGCTATATTTAAATATCAGTTTTATTTTAATGAACCAACTAAATTTCCATTTTCTAATACTTGTAAAACAATTCCATTCTCAGTATCTATTTTTTCTTTCCTGTGAATAAAGTGGGATAATAGTTGCCACCTAATGTGAATAATATGTCATATAATGAAGTCTTTCTGTCTCTATGGAGTAATTATGTGCTTTTTCTTATAATTTTAGATCAAGACACTTTTCATGGTTTTTAAAAAGTCCATTATGTTGAACAGTGGTATCTAGCTTAAAAAATTTCAATATAATTTTCACGATGAGAGAAAATAACAGTCTTTAATTTCAATGTTTTTGAATTTAATGAAGGAAGAATTCTTCTTACATTGTTAAATAATCTTTGGTATTGCATAATATATACATTATTATTGACACATTAAAACATGTATTAAAATAATTATCAGGAGTTATTTCATTTGCGGTTTATTTAGTGCAGATATGCAAAGTAAATGTGTGATGTTCTGCTTAATTGGATATTTTTTCTCAATATTTTTCAATAATATATTCTTTTAGGCTAAAAGGAGAAAGCAAGCAAGTGATGGAATATAGAAAGAGACTAGACGAGATTATCTGTTGGTTAACAAAAGCCGAGAATGCTGTGCAAAAGAGATCCACCACTGAGCTGGAAGAAAACCGGAAAGAATTAACAGTAAGTGGCTTGTCTCTACATTTGCCAATACTTTTTTGATGCATGAACAATTACACTAAAAATAAAATAAAATATTAGAAGAAGAAAGGAGTAAGAAACTTTGTACTTTGTGGTATAGGTGGTGAACTTTAAAGAGGACTATCTTTGTCTTTTCTTCTAAAGAGCAGTTGTATTTTGTTCTTGCAGAGGTAAGGCGTCCCTCATAAAAATGATAAGTCCTGTGGTCTCAGTATTAGACCTAAGGTTTTTAGGATATCTTAAATAGACATTATCATTGTAGAATAAATTATTGCTTTGAAGTAAAGTTTTTGCTTTCAGATTTAGAAGATAATTGCTAATTACTAGCTATAAAGTTGAGTTTTGTAGAAACAAAACTCTAAGTGACTTGAGTAACTCATGGCGGGTTACTCTAGACTCAATGTCATGGTTGTATTAATAAAATTTTTTTCTGTTTATCTACAACCTACAAGGATTGTTTATAGTTGTTTATTTATAATACATATAAAATACATAAAGATATATAAATAAGTATACTCAAATAGCCATAAATTTTATATTTTTTTGTGTTAAGAATTGACTTATTGTAGAACATAAGCATACTGTGTTCATATTTTTATTTTAAAAAAGAAGAAATTGGGTGTGTATGTGGATGAACACACAGGCATGCATCAAAGTATGCCTAAAAGGATGCCCACTAATTTGAAGAGATTTTGTTTAAAGGAGTAAGATAAGGCATTTTGGGAAACCATTAGTAACAACAAAAAAATATGTTGGAAACAATTATTAAGTTTACTTTTCAAAATGTGACATCAAATAGCTAACAAACTTGTTCCTGTTTTAACTACAAATTTCATTCATTTTCTTGGAACATCCTTTCTGTAAACAATTTGGGGGCCATCGCAAAGGGTGGGACAGTACAATAGGGTCGATAGAGATGAGGTAGAGAGAGGTGCATACAAGGCTCCTGCTGGCTTTTTATTTTGTTTTGGCCTTTCATTGGAACAGACATCATTTTCATCATCTAAGAACAGAATGTTAAGTTATCAGTGTAGATATGAGAGGATATGGCTCTATTATAAGACAGGGTGGCGGTGGGAGCACCCAAGTACACATTGCAGGTGGGTGGTCATTCCCATACCAATTACAATTTGTTAACATGTTCAAGCTTCTTAAAAGTTTATTGTCTACTTAAGAAATTAAAAATTCACATCTGTAAAATACCCAAAGTATGTTAGTTTCTAATACAGTTCTTGAACTTTCTCTAGTATGACAACCTTCTAATCATACCTCTCTTCTGACACCTTTAGGACTTAAACCAGGAGATGGACGTACAAGCTGAGAAACTCAAATGGCTGAATAGAACTGAATTGGAAATGCTTTCAGATAAAAGTCTGAGTTTACATGAAAGAGAAAAGATTTCAGAAAGCTTAAGAACTGTAAATTCAACCTGGAATAAGGTGTGCATTAAAAATTACTGTGGCACCTTTCTAAGTAACTTTATCCTAGAACTTCACCGATTTTACTGTATGTAGGTGAATTATGAATGTCCAAGAACAAGCAGTGCTGACTGTGCAGAGAATTCCAGCAAACACACTTTGGGAACTACTATTCTGGGATATTTCATTCATTCATGCAGTCATTCACTCACTGAATAGGTTTTAACTGGACTCTCACTTTATGCCAGTCACCATTTTAATACAGCAAAGAGTATGTCACTCCTTCTAATCCAAAGAGTTTATTGTGGGGAGACAAGTTGCTAAGCAATTATAACAAAGAGGGATCCATAGGGATATAAAAGTAGGGCATATGACCTGGCCTTAGGGGGTAACTGTGGATGGTTTTTTGGAGGAGATAATTTCCAAGCTAATTTGTAAAGGATGAATAAGAATTGGACAGATGAATAAGGGGGGAAAGGGCATTGCAGAGAGAACAGCAGCAAGTGAAATGGTCTAGAAGAGACAGGGAATGAGCACAATGCACTTGGGTCCTGGAAGTCGCTCAGTATGAAGTGAAGAATGAGTGATGCTTGCAAACATCAGATCCTGGAGGCCGCACCATGCATCACAAAGAATTTAAACTGTGTCTTGAGAACAGTTCATCACTTTGAGAGCAGTGGGCAGCGATTGAAGGTGGTTAAGCAGGAGAACGTTACCTTTTGAAAGCTCACTATAGCTGAACTATAGAGATGAAGTGATCCTAGGATGGATGTCCTTAGGATATCAGGAAGTCAAGTAACTCCTCTTAGCAAAACCTACGATCAGATCAGGATAACTGATCTGGAAAGATCAATTAGTCATTAGCTTTGTCAAGGGGGCTTCAGGGAGACACATGATGACTTCAGATTTGGACATGTCTGAATATCCAGTTGCCGGAGGGAGCCAGACTGAAGATATATTTTGGGAGTCCTTGGCATCTTTAACTCTTTATGGTAGATGTAACCATTAGAAACCAAGACCCAGGGAGAGAAGCCTGAGTCAATGATAGAAAGACTAAAAAACCTACCCTTTAGAATGTTAGCATTTGATGGATGGGCAGAGGAGAATGAGCTGGTGAAGGACACTTAGAAGGTCAGAGAGAAGTGGGAGGAAAGTCAGGAGTACAGACTATTCAGAGTTCAAGGAGGGGAAGTGACAGCATTAAATGTTTCAAAGGGCCAGGGCAGCTAAGGACTGGATGGCATTCTTTTTTAAAAAGTATATATTTTTATTGATTTCAGAGAGGAAGGGAGAGGGAGAGAGAGATAGAAGCATCAATGGTGAGAGAGAATCATTGATCGGCTGACTCCTGCACGCCCCCTACTGGGGATTGAGCCTGAGACCAGGGCATGTGCCCTGACTGGGAACGGAACCATGATCTGGTTCATAGGTGGATGCTCAACCACTGAGCCACAATGGCTGGGCTGGATGGCATTCTTGATAGTAATGTTGGTGGAGTAGGGGCTTAAGCAAGGCTGCAGTGGATAGCAAAGCTATCATGTAGAATGACACTTTCTTTTTGGGAAAGATAATCATCTTTATTTATATGGTACTCTTCTCTTTCCATTTGGCCGGATGCTATAGGTATGCAGAGACGTGCCGAGTGCACTGAAGGAATGCGTCCCGGAGCCCTGTTCTGTTTCTCAGTCAAGAACTGCTGGTAAGATACAGTTTATTCCTTAACCATTTTTTATAAAAATAGCAAAATATTATGACTGTGAGCATCATATATGAATTAGAGAAAACTTTAAACTGGAAAACACAACGCAGTTGTGATTTGTTATTCTATTTTCAGTTATTTGAAAGGAACATCTTCTTTAAACCCAACACATACTTGACTGCAAGGCACGCATGAGAGATAAAATTTTTGCCTTTCCTGGGACCAGAGTGGGACCTGGTCCCCAAGAGAGCCTGGGAAGGGAAGGGAAGAGACAAGGTGGGGAAACTGAGGACATGCGGTTTTTCAGAAAGTCAGCTATAGCCATTATGCAACATGCCCTGGGTGGGGTGTAACTGCATGCAGATCATGACTGAGAACAAAGGATTAGGTATCCTGGAACCAGGCGGGAGATGGGGTTTTAGAAGAGTTCTCCATCCCAGGGAGGCTATTTACTGATAGATGCTGATGATCACTTAGGTGTGGAGGAAAAAGTTTTCTCACTATTTCCTTCTCTCCTTGCCCCGATCAGAGTGCAGGTTATGGCACCATAGCTATTACACCGTGCCCTGCTCTCTCTCTTGACTGTTCTTGACCCTTTACTGTATTAATTTTAGAATAGGAAATTTCAATATATGATTTTGTCAAGATATATGCAAACATGTTGGGGCTTTTAATTTAAATTGTGCTGAATTTATGGATTGACTATATGTTTTAGAAGATTATTTAAGCCTTATCTAATATACCGTATGCTAAAGTGGGCTCCAGATGGGTCTAATAATTCAGCTACCTTGTATAAAACTAAAGAAAAACAACCAACCTTCCATCATTAAAAACAAAAGACAAACACAAACAACCAAGAGAGAAAAATATGTATCCAAGTTTTGAAGAAGACAAGAATCTCTAACTGAAAGTTCTGGAAAACAATCTCCCAGGATAGATTTATGGATCTGATCACCCAAATTTGATAACATCTATATGTTAAAAAGAAAACACACATTAAAAATCCTAAAGTAGAAACAGTGTTTTCAGCAATATGGCAAGATTCATCTTTCCTATAAAAATGAGTTCTTGCAAATTGAAAAGGAAGCAGATAAAGACCACAGTTATAAATTATACTATATTTGGTTAACAAACAAAAAATGTTTGCTCTCACTGATAATAAAAAACCAGTAAGTGAGCACACTGTCTGTTCATCCATTGAAACAGTATCGCTGGTGTGGATCCTTCATGCGGAGTCCACACGTCGCTGTTGCAAGTCTCAGTTTTCAACTTTTAAGGACAAATTTGCTAATGAATATTAAATACATTAATTTTTTCATATTTTCTGATCCAGTCATTCTACTTTAGCAAATCAATACCAAAGTGTTCATCAGAAATACGCAAAATACTCTACACAAAAAAGAAATTCCTTGCGAGTTCTTTTTTAAAGTGAAATGTAAGGAGCCATCTAAATATCCAGCTGTAGAGTTAAGTAACTGGTAGTGAATACATTTATATTCTTAGCTATTCACAATGATGTGGATGAAGAATTGCTAATGCTCATGTTGTAAAGTTAAGTGCCTTGCAAGCCCTCTGAACAACAGAAAACTATGAATAAATTGGCTCTATAATTAAGGCAAACCTCTTGACAAAATAAAATATCAGTGCTAATTTTCTCACAGTTGGTGTATTTTTCACTTTATCTTCTCTTGGTGTCAGTGTTAGTTACTTCTGAGTTATTGCTGCCCTAGAATATTGTGTAACTGGGTGTTTAATTGGCTTTACCACCACCAAGACATAGATACTGCCGGAAATACCATGGCCACTTCCATATAAAGAAATAGAAACTCTCACCATTTTTAAACCTAATCTAAATTTTACATAAGCACACAGATGCTTGTCACCATTGCCCCACCACAGTCAGAACATCCTATTGATTCGGTAGTACTTTGCTACATTTTTTATTTCAGCTCATCCTGGTGCCCTAAAGGTGGTGCTAGTATCCTCTGCATCAGAACCTTCTGCTCAGTCTCCTCGTACTTCAGAAATTTCACTCCCTGCTGATCTGGATAAAACGATAACAGAACTAGCCGACTGGCTGGTATTGATCGACCAGATGCTGAAGTCCAACATTGTCACTGTCGGGGATGTGGAAGAGATCAATAAGACGGTTTCCAGAATGAAAGTAGGTGCACAGGGTACAGGCTTGTCATGGCAACACCTCACCACACGGGTAGACACAATCTGTTTGGCTCCCTTTTGTTTGTCCTGAACTCTGGGAGAGTGAGCTTTAAAAACTTCTTTATCTGCCAAACAGCCATCCCAGGCTACCTCTGAAGAGTCTAGATTTTCTTGCATTTATGCTGTTTTGGTAAGATCACCTTTACCAACTTGAGTTGTAGACTCAGTGTATATTTTAACATCTGAAACGGAGATTGTAAATCTAGTCCCATCAGTACAAATATAAACTAGCGTTACAGTTAATGTCTAGTGTGATGTAGTATAATTTCCTGAAGTGCCTTTTCAACTTATGCTTTATTTGTTTAATTGCTGACATTAGCAGTGAGAATGCCTGACCATAATTTTATATATATACACAAACATACCATGTCACGCCAATTTGTAAAGTTCTTTTTCCATATTCAGTGTGTGCTAGGTTCTGGGCTTGTGTGCTGTATAGAGATACGGAAAAGAATATACTAAATACAAATTGGGAATGAACCATTAAATAACAGTGATTGCTAACTGTTATTAAGTACTTAATGTGTGTTGGACACTTTTGTAAGTAATTTACATGTTTACTTCCTTAACTATCTATTGAAATAGTTACCAAATTTATCCCAGATTACAAATATGCCCTGACTCTGATGGAGGCACTGAATGTGTACAAGTGAACAGTCTCTATGCAGAGCAGCGTGTAATAACAGGCACAGGCAGGTACATGTGACCTGATAGGGGAGCCCGGGTGAAGAAGAGAGTTACTCCACAGTGACGGAAGTCAGACCATGTGGGATTTTCTCATCTAGAGACAAGTAAATGGCATTTCTGGTCTGGGGAGCAGAGGGAACAAAGACATGAGGCGGGGGAGCATGGAGGGTGAGGGACATGGGGTCAACATTTGTGCAGCGAAGAAATGCAGTGGGAAGTGAGATAGCAAGGGCAGCTCGAGTTCACTCTGACGGAGCTTGCAGGCCACGCAGAACCCTTTTCATCTGTAAGCAATGGGCACGTGTTTTTATTCCTTTTCTTTTTTAAAATTGTGGCTGGAGACTGATGATAACAATGATCTATTTTAGCAGGAAGAATGGGAATAGTGCAAGAGATGTTTAATACAAAAAAAAAAAAAAAAAAAAGAGCCTTTCTGGGCTGCTAAGACCATGCTGTCGCAATTAGCAGAGATTCAGAATAGCAGAAGTGAAATGTAGATGAGGGTTTGATTGATTCAGTTTTGAGTATGTTGTATTGAGAGGTTCTTAGGCCATTTAGAAAGAAATGATCAGCATTCATTGAAATGTCTCTCTGGACTCAGGATTGGAAGTTGTGAATAATCCATTTAGGAATAACATTTGACACTGTAGGAGTAATTGGAGTCTGCAAAATTAGCGAATTCCTAAGAAGAAGAGCTGGGAGAGAATCTTTGCCATACCATTTGTACCTATTGGAAATAGTCTTTATGGCTATTAGTTCTATATTTAAAACACACCATTTTCTTACATTAACTTTTCTCCCATCGTTATCAGTACTAAGAGATAACTGTAGAGCAACAGTTTTTTGTTTCTAAAATTATTTAATTTACAATTACTCCAAATAGCATTTTTCTAATACCTCACTGACATCCCTGTAGGTGACATTAGTTTGTGTTCATACCTGATGTAGGCCTGATATGCAAGGTATCATCTGCAGAAATCACTGCTAATGTTTTCAGAACAGTTTTTAGTTTTTAAAGGGACTTCTTACATTTAATCTCCTCAGACCTGATATAGCTGAGCTGTCAGTATTTTATTTCTTTTTGTGAAAACAAAAACAGAGAGATGAAGTGCCTGGTTACCTAGATGGTAAATGGCAGAGCTGAGATTTGAACCTAGGACTTACTGTGCCACATCTCAGATGCCTCACTGTCCTGTATAGGAGACAAATAACTTTGATGTCAGTACACCAGTTTTGCTCCTTCGTGTTCTTGGCGAATAGACTATTAGCCTATCTTAAAAATCATTTCTTTTTAAACAGATCACAAAGGCGGACTTGGAACAGCGCCATCCTCAGCTTGATTATGTTTTTACACTGGCTCAAAATTTGAAAAATAAAGCTTCCAGTTTAGATGTGAGAACAGCAATAACAGAAAAATGTAAGTCCAAAAAAATTATATGTCATCATCTACTTTCACTGAAAATGATTACACACATATACACCTTTTCAAAGATTATTCAATGAGAAATTAATATTATTTGATATTTGATACTCTTTATCTATTAATAAATACAGTTTTCCCTTGTGTTTTTTTTATCATTTGTGAACAGTCAGAATTCCCTTTTGAATTCCTCAAAGTATTAATATTATTATGTTTACGTAGTTACTGATTCATTGGATTATTTGCTGTTAAGTTAATATTCCTTTGAGGAACCAAGAAAACAAAAATTAGAGAAACCCACAGGAATGCGAACCCATTCTTTCATTGTAATTCATTCACTAAAACTAAATCTTAGCATGTCTTTTAACTCATGTTTTCAAAATTCAGTCTAAAAATATTTTATTGAGCACTACTCTGTACCTCTGTAGCTGGCAGTAATTTTGGAACACCTTAGCTAAAGACAAAAAAAGCAAAATAAAAAAATAAGCAAACAAAACAACCACAGCCACGATTTTTGTTTCAAATTTAATATCTGGCTTAAAAGCATCTGTATGTCATATCAAACAAGTGTAAATTCTCAAGAATGGGAAGACAAAAACAACCTAATAATAAAAGGAGGGAGAAAGAAGTAAAATGGCGAATTCAGGAAAAATAACCCCACTTGGTGAGACACTAAAAGTGCTCTGCTAACTCACCTGTTATAATAAACCTTGTTGCCACATTTATTTTGAAATCAAAACATACTTTAGGGACAGTCATAGTCTGCTTTTGTCACCCTCTTCCACTACAACCCTTGGCCCCATCTGTAGCTGTTTTGTACTGTATATGTTCTTTAAAACCTCTGGACAGTTATTCTCCTTACCTTTATTCGCATATTTTTTTCCCTCAGTCTTTTCTCCCCAGGTGAAATTCTACTCCGCTAATAAAATGTCACCCCCTCTATAAAGTCTTTCCCACCCTGTTCTGGTCCCTGGTGTTTTCTATCTTTAGTTCCTATCTTTAGATCTTTGCCCCCATAACTTCATTGTGAATCTCACAGTTACTGAAATTTCTCTCCTCCACAGATTGTGAATAGTCACGTTTCTGGGGCCTCCCACTGTGCTCCATACAAGTGATGGACTTAATTTGTGACAGAATATAAACTGGAATGTATTTTATCACCTTGTTTACTATTTCTCGAGGGGAGAAATTCGACTATTTCTCCTATAAAAAAGGCGCTTTGATTTCAAAATAAATGTGTGGCAGCACGGTTGTTGCAAGAGATGAGTTAGCAAAGAGCTTTTACTGTCTCAAAGTGTTGCTTTATTTTTACTGATTCAGCCATTTTTCCTTCCTTTTCTGAATTGATGGATTGCTATGCCTATGAAGATCTGGAGGGACCCCATTTCCCATCGCTGGCAGGGGAGCTCCTCTGGTTTAATGACACCAAACTCTTTGCAAATCCATCTCCATTTTGCCTTTTCCACCATCTTATGTTTATTTTTTTTTCCTTTTCCCCACCACCTCTGTATTTATCCAAAGTTTCTTTCCTTCTCCCAAATATCTTCCCTTTCCAATTCAACTCTTTCTCTCTCTGTTTTCTCTCCATTTTCTTATGTAGAGACTGCATAGTCTTTATCACTATTTATTATATGAGAAGCCATCCTCAGCTTCTACTACCAAAAGTAACCTGCTTTTTGTTCTTATTCACAAATAATAGGATCATTTGCTTATTTTTATGATAAACTGGTGATATTTGCAGTCGCTTGATGTCTTTAGTTTTATTTGTTCAATATTTCAGGATTCTGTTTGTAGTAGAATTGGTCAAAACTATTATATGTAATTCTTTAACTGACAAGTAGAACATTATGATAGATTTGTCTTCTCCTTAAGTTACAATCTTAAGAAATTTATTTAAGCTTTTATTCAGACAGTATAAAACAAATCATCTTATTGACACAATTTTTTAGAATTAATACATGTAAGTGTAATTTGCAGGTTTCTGAACAATATTGGATTGATAGCTTTAATGGTTTATTATAGCCTGTATTATCCCAAGAATTTTACCAGAAGAAATGTTATATTGTAATTAAGTTCTTCTTGGCCTGGTACTTAATTATAGCCCTTCAGTCTGTCTGACATTCAAAATAACTTCTAGAAGTTTGTTTTTAACTTTCTACCTATTATCAATGGGTTGTTGAAGGCATTGAAAGCTATTGCTTGCTGGTACTTCAGTTTAAGATCATGAACTGCCCTTGAAATCATTAATCAGAAGTTTGTTTCCTTAGATCTTTCTTTTTTTCCCCAAAATATATTTTTATTGATTTACAGAGAGGAAGCGAGAGGGATAGAGAGTGAGAAACATCGATGAGAGAGAAACATCGATCAGCTGCCTCCTGCACACTCCCCACTGGGGATGTGCCTGCAACCAAGGTACATGCCCTTGACCGGAATTGAACCTGGGACCCTTGAGTCCGCAGGCTGATGCTCTATCCACTGAGCCAAACCGGTCAGGGCTCCTTAGATCTTTCTTAACTTCATCTTAAAAATGAGAAGAGGAAAGAAGGGAGGGAAGGAGAGAAAGAGACTGAGAATGAAAGGAAGAGAAAGAGAAAGAAACAATAAAAAAGAGCAGACAAGAGCCAATATTTGTGGGCTGTTGTTTGTTGTTGTTGTTTTTTTTATGATAAAGGGCTGCTGGGTACACAGAACTTGAATTTACTTTACTTTTAGTGTTTCTCTTGAACTTCAACATAGAAAAGTACTTCCTTTTAGAGAGGTTTAATGCTACAGTGAAACAAATGTGAAAGTATTCTTAAGGAGTTTTCTTTTCAAATCAAGATTACCTTAGAGCATCTCCTTTGAGGATGACAAGTGACTATGTCTCTGTCTTAAAGTTCTGTCACAAAGTGCTATTAATACCTTTCTAAACCAGGTCCTGTAAATATAAAACAAGATAGAAAATTATTTTTCTTAGAATTTTTTGCTTTATCAGTTCACAGTAGTAGATATTTTTTTATTGTGAGGTATTTTAGTGCATTTAAAATATATATTAACCAAAGAACTTGTATGAATATATGCATAACCCATGGCCACAGGCAATAGTGTGGTGAGGCCTAGGATGGGGCAGGAGTCTGGTGGAGAGGGGTCATGGGGGGAAAATGGGGGACATCTTTAATACTCTCAACAATAAAGATAAATTAAAATATATAAAAAACTGCTCATATATCAAAAAAAGAAAAGAAATAAAAGTGAGGCCAGCAGTTGGAACAGTAAAAAAATAAAATTTAATAGAGTTTAATATAAGAATTTTTCCTCAAAAATGGTTTCCGAAATATATCAATTGTATAGTATGACAGACTGACATTTCTTTAAAATGTGTGTCGACTTGCCTCTTTTCTCTTTTCTATTGATAGCTTCATCTGTAATAAATTTGGTATCAGATACTTTTCCCCTTTCCTGAGAGTCACTTTCAGGAATTCTTTTTTGTAATGTTTCCTGTAGTGGAGAAGGTCAGGAACCAGTGGGATAGCACTCAGCATGGTGTAGAGTTGCGGCAGCAGCAGCTGGAGGACATGGTGATTGACAGCCTGCAGTGGGATGATCACAGAGAAGAGACTGAAGAACTTATGAGAAAATATGAGGCTCGACTCTATATTCTTCAACAAGCCCGAAGGGATCCACTTATCAAACAAATTTCTGATAATCAAGTAAGACCCATTAGATATCTTTTGGCGATATTGATTTGTTGGTTGTGTGGTTTTTTTTGGTTCTGTAATTTTAAGGATTCTTGTCATGATGTTTCCCCAAGTTCTTAGAATACACATTGAAATTAATATAAAGCATTTGACCAGGAAGGATTCTGAAAAATTCCTGGAGGCATAACAAATGGAAATGTACATATATCTTAGATTTACAGCTCACTGACTCCTTGCAAATGGAACACACCCACAAACCGGCCACTAGAAAGGAACATTTTCAGGACCCCAAGAACCTTCTTTTGTTCCCTTCATGTCTACCCTGAAGGTTATTTCTATTTAGGAAATTTCTTGAGACTTTCATTTGAGGGCTACTGTAGGGAACAAATCAGGTAATAAGTAAGTTTAGTTTCTTTTAATACCTTTATAACAAACTGATTTATCAATGTCATCAGAGCAGGTACCTTCTGTGATCAGTTTGGCTAATAGAGTTGATGATATTGAACATGTATGGCACTATTTAAATTTTCTCTGCAATCATAGAAAATACTCTTGAATTAGAGGTTATGGTTGTCAGTTTATATTTTAGTGTAACATTTATTTGCCCTTCAGATAGCCTAAGATAAAAGTGTACATTTGTGAAGAATATAATAATGGATATGTAGGAATCTAAATCTAAATCATGAAAGTATATTTTCAGTCTTCATATGTATGGACTTTCTGTGGTTACAATATAAAAAACAAGTGGCCAGGTGTCCTGATTTCCTGGATCATTCCTTGTGTTTATGATATCTGCTAATTGTTTTCACCAAATGAATCAAAAGTAATATCAGCATAGCCCCTGAAACTTCACTAAAGGAATACAATTCAAAGTGGTATCAATGCTTCAATCATCATATGTAGAATATCCTTTTATAATTAGCAGTATGGTCATTTCCTTCTGAAACTTTAGGGTTGACTTTTCTGTCAATAGCTACAAAAAACTATAGGAACTTTCATTTGTCCTTTAGATTTCATGAGGAGTATCTTGATCCAGGGACTCTCAGAGACTGAAAAAGTATGTTAAGGAATTGATATGCCAATGGACATAGCCTCGGTGTAGCTATTCAAGCAACTCCCAGTGAACCTTGCATGGCTGCTTGATCCATTCAAGCAGTTACCTGTAAACATACACAGTGATCGAGGGGCAGGAGATAGAAGACTTCCGTATTGTTGGCCCTTTCCATTGCTCTAAGTACATATAAGGGAACTCTATAGTCAATTCATTCCTAATCAGTGCATGTTCCTGTAAGGATCACATGTATAGCAGAAGGAATGAAAAAAGACATTGTTTTTAGGAAATAAAATATCTAAAAGAGGAAGAGATAATCATTTGTTTAATGTCATCTGCTATGTACCTGATCACTTTCTTAGTCATTTTTCTTTTCACATCTGTAATTATTTTGGTTTAAACTTACATGCAAGAGTTTGTCCAATAATTTGTTTTCTCCTTTTGATATCTGTGTCTAAAACATGTTAAAACCTACTGGGAGGACCAATGTTTTGGCAATACTGGTTACTGAGTGACCAAGTCTAACAATGGCGCCTGAAATTGCACCTTAGATACTGCTTCAAGAACTGGGTCCTGGCGACGGGATCGTGATGGCGTTCGATAACATCCTGCAGAAGCTGCTGGGGAAATATGGTAGCGATGACACGAGGAATGTGAAGGAAACCACCGAGTATCTGAAAGCATCGTGGATCAATCTCAAACAAAGGTAAACGCTGAGCCCTGGCAGGTAACGGTGTCTTGTCAGGTTGAGAATTTGATGGCTTTGGCTTTCTCATGGAAAAATGCCAAAATGTGTGACTACTAGAAGTACATTTTATTGTGATTAAAAATTTTTTTATGCTATTCTGAGTGTTATCATACAGAATGTATATTTATACAATATCTACTTGACTTACTACATGGAGATTTTCCTTAAATAAGTCTAAACCTTGCCAGTGATTATTTATGTGTTCTGATTTTTTTTGAGGGGGGGCTCCTTGGTGTTACCTAGAGTAAATCTTGTAGCACCGTGATGCTAAGGAACACTCAGGTATGCACAGCGCATTAGGGTGATAGTAATCCTAATGGTCATTAAAATAGTGGGCTGTTTGGCCGGAATGCCTCAGTTGAGGCTGAGAACACATGGATCCAACTCTAGACTCCTGAACTATTCTGTGTGTATTCAGGGCTTAACTAATACATATATTTTCTTTTTATTACTCTGTCTAGTCAGTATGTTTGGAACAGTCTATAATAGCATGTGGGCTAATAAGAGAGATTTTTCTGTCACTTGAAGACCTAGGATTTGAGGACCTGTAAACAGTGGTTAGCATCTGTTTAAGATGGCATATTTATATTCACCATCAGTCAAGATGTGTTTACCTTCAGCATTCTGCAGGGAGCACCTTGCCTAAGGGAATTTGGTTTCACACACATCTTTACATATGCAAATGCAGCTGCCTGAAAGCTATCAAAGATATCATAACACATTTGTTTTTCTGTGAATAAAATTGATAATATTAGAACACTTTTTGATATGTATTACTGGTAATAAAGTATGGTCAAGTATTTAATAACAGTTTGACATGAAGATGTTTTATACAATTTTAGAATGCCATTTTTAGTTATAATTTCTAAAATGGAGTTTTGGAAAACTCAGAATTATGAGGGTGGTATATGAGCATGAAAAAGCTAGGATTCTGGAGGAAATAAGACTGGGGTTGCAAATACAAAACTTCATAAGTGGTTAAAGCAGAAAATAGCTATAATATTGATCTTTCTAGCATTTTATACAACTGTTTTCTTTTGTTGTAACAAGGTATTTGGGTGTAGAAAGGATTCGAATCCAAGGCTGGGAAGAAGGTGAATTAAAAACAGATTTAAGATACAAACTTACAGTTATAAAACAAATGTAATGTGCATCATGGTGACTATAGTTAACAATACTGTATTGTATATTTGAAAGTTGCTGTCAAAGGGTAGATCTTAAAAGTTCTCATCACAAGAAAAATTGTAACTGTGGTGATCGATGCTAATCACACTATAATATATACGTAAATCAAATCATTATGTTGTATACCTAAAACTAATACAAGGTTGTATGTCAATCATGTTTGTTTTAAAAAGATAGCTGTAACACTAAGAGAGTCCTTAATCATACTTTATCTGTTTCCCAAAATTCACATATAAGTTGTGACTTTGTTTTTGTTGTAAAAAATGCCCCAAAACTTGATCACGTAGAAATGTGTGGCCTGCTTTATTTAGCACCCCCAATTCTTTATTTTTGCTTTTACTTTGTAAATATTTTATGACAGACTCCAGCAGTAGTTAGATTAGATGGAAGAGACAATTAAAAATGAATTATATTCCAAGGTGATCTTTCATTTATCATAGCGAAGACAGCCACAGTGTTCCAGCTTCATGGTGGTTACAAATAGTTGTCCTTATTCTAGTTTCTTTCCCCATTTTGAGGGGAAAAAAACTAAGTATATTCATATCTAGACATGATTTGGGTAAACTGTCATCTATAAAGTAGGGAAAATCCAACACAACTGTGGCTCACAGGGTCCCTTCATGAGTGACAGCTGGGGTTTCTTTGATTTGAGAGGATTTTCTCTTTTAAATACAGTGACATTTAAAATTTTTAACTGTTTTAATCGGAGAGCTTTCTAAAATATGCAAATCTGTCCTAACCTTCTTATACAAAGTGTGTAAACTATAGTAAACATTTTTTGAATTCTTGGCATTGTTGTTGTAAAGATAGGATTAAGGACGGTTAAGAGCTGCATGTAAACTTACGGTTCATTTAAACCAGTATTTCTCAACCTTTTAAAAATTATTATTAACCCCCTAAGAAGCCTTTTAAGGTATCTTCCCTCATGAAATTTTAATACCATGGTTATACTGTGTGTCTGTTTTTGTACTTTATAGTTATGCTTTATACATAAAAAGAGTCATTTCTTCCCCACACTGCTGTCCTCCACCTTACCGCCTCCCTTAAGAATGCATGGTCTAATCGGGTGCTACAAGGCTCTGAGAAGTTTCAATGGCATGTTTAAGGTTTCGTAGCATAGCTAAGATGAAATTTCTCTATACGAAATTATGATCACTTTAGAGTTCTGAAGAATTGGTAGTAATTTTATTCAGGCTGCTATGCTTTGTGAGTTTTGTGCTTTATTTTTACTGTGTAAATTGTATTGAGTATCGTCTCATTGTCAGGCACTGTGCTAAACTCTTCACAGGCATTATTTCATTTAATCCTCACAACAGCCACAGGAGACAGGCAGCGTTTTCCTCAACACTATGTCGCTGATGGAACTGGAGCAGAGAGAAGTTAAGGAATGCCCAAGGTCACCCAGCTCATATGGCAGAGCTGAGATTGGAATCCAAGACTTTTTGTCTAGGTAGCAAGGCTCTTACCTTCTTTACCTTTCTTCTTTGCTGTCAGAATGCCAGCTATTGCTGGTGACTGCTCCGTGTACTCACCTCTTGGATCTGTCTGTGATTCCACTTACTGGTTCTTACCTGTGTTGAGTTTAGAAGCCAGATATGATGAAAGATATGGGGCTTCTGCTATGAATAATGTAACACTCCCTAGCATGTGACCATTGTAATGGCTGCTGGGAGGCCTTGCACCATGACTCACCTCCTGCCTCCCAGCTGTATTCTTTTGTTGTTTGTTTTATAAATATAAAAATATATTTTATTGTTGACAGTATCACAGATGTCCCCTGTTTTCCCCTCCTTTGCCCGCCTCCACCCAACTCCTACCACCCCCCAAGCCTTCACCACACTATTGCCTATGTCCATGGGCTGTGTATACACATACGTATTTAAGTTCTTTGGCTAATTTCTTCCCATACCTTGCCCACCCCTCTGAGATATGTCAGTTTGTTCCATGCTTCCATGCCTCTGGACCTATTTTGTTGGTCAGTATATTTTGTTCATTAGATTCCAGCTCAATCCTGAACATATACCATTGGCAGCCAAGTGCTGGAGGGGTGAAGGTTATTATACTTGCCAATGGAATATTGTTATTGTGGGATAATCTGTGAAGTTTAATATCAGCTTTCAAAGGAAATGTTTTCTGTGAATTGCAATTGGCTTACGTAACTTGGCCACTCACAGTTGCAGGTCCATAGTCCCTTATCTGCAGTGCCAAAATCCAATATGCTGAGATATCAGAAAGCTTTGGCTTGACATGAAACCATTTATTATAGTCTTTATTTATCCTTCTTGGTGTGAATAGCCTTGTTCCTAAGTGCAGACATATTAATGTGTTTGCCGCTTCACATCCTACTTAGAGGTAATAAGTCATATAGATACATTCATAATAGATTTCTAATGTACAAAAAAGTTTAAATTCTGAAACACAACTAGCTCCCGATATTTTGGATTCTATATACAATAGGTCTGTCTCTAACATTTTAAACTAATTGATGTATCTTGGCCGCTACTCTTCACCTGTGATATTTTTTCTTTTACATCTCTTAATGCCAATTAACAATTTTTTTTTTAGTACTGAGTTAACAATAGATAAAATATCTTCATAGTAACTTTTGGAGTGTAGGTGCCTGATTTGGGTCTGAAAAGTTATTTTAACCCTGGAGTGCCTGTGTGTGTGTGTGTGTGTGTGTGTGTGTGTGTGTGTGTACACGTGCGCACACAATTGTAGTACTATAGCAGCCGTGGGCAAACTACGGCCAGCGGTTTGAAAATGAATAAAACTAAAAAAAAAAGACTGTACCCTTTTATGTAATGATGTTTACTTTGAATTTATATTAGTTCACACAAACACTCCATCCATGCTTTTGTTCCGGCCCTCCAGTCCAGTTTAAGAACCCATTGTGGCCCTCGAGTCAAAAAGTTTGCCCACCCCTGTACTATAGGCATATGTGTATATATACACACACATACTTTCATATATACATATACACACATGTAGTGATTGGTGGTGAAATATTGTAAAGGAAATGAGGTAATATAACTTTATGTTTTAAAGATTATCTTATAGATAATTAATTGCTATGCATTTTTCTCTTTGCCCTTATCCTCCAGAAGCCATATTTTGCCTTGCCTCTTTAAGACAATCCTCGGTTTGTACAGGCAGAACGGAAGGTAAACTCACTCACTATGGTACTGGCCATTCTTGATTAAATTCATTTCCCATCTGTGTGACTTACCACCCTTGAGCACATTATTTTAAATGACTGAGACACTTTCTTTGGTTCTTAAGTGGAGATCATATCTAAGTGTATGATTATTATGAGGACAAAAATTATATGTAAACATTTCTTGTACATGATATATGCTCAACAGAAGATTAGCCAGATTATCATCATGTGCTCTGTCTTTTTAAATGTTTTTTAAAAACATGTTTTTATTGATTTTAGAGAGAGAGAGGAAGGGGAGGGATAGAAAGACAGAAACATTGATTGGCTGCCTCCCGCATGCCCCTACTTGGGATTGAGACTGCAACCCAAGCATGTGCCCTGATTGGGAATTGAACTGGTGACCTCCTGGTTCATGGGTCGACGCTCACCCACTGAGCTACACCAGTTGGGCATGTGCTCTATCTTTTGATGTCTTCCTTAGAAACATACTGCCCTTAGTCTGTTTTGTGATACTGGTGAGAATAGCAGAAGGTTGAGTCACTGTCAGTCATTTGTCTATAGTCATTTTGAACAGTTTCTATGTATGTTAATTATAAACTAGTTGATTATCTGATTTATAGAATGCAGTATAGATACTCTAAATATTTCTTACTAGATGAAACTATGAGAATATGTAACTTTCTTGGTTAGTGTCTTAGTTCGTTCAGGCTGCTGTAACAAAATACCACATGATTTGGGGAAACTGTTATCTATAAAACAGGGAAAATCCAACAAAACTGTGGCTCACAGGGTCCCTTCACGGGTGACAGCTGGGGTTTCTATGTATTGAGAGGATTTTCTCTTTTAAATACAGTGGCATTTACAGTTTTTAACTGTTTTATTTGGAGATCTTTCTAAAATGTACAAATCTGTCCTTGCCTTCTTAAACAAAGTATGTGAACTTATCGTAAGCATTTTTTGAATTCTTGGCATTGTTGTTGTGAAGATAGAAGTAAGGAACTTTAAGAGTTGTTCATAAACTTATGGTTCATTTAAACCAGTATTTCTCAACCTTTAAAAACATATTAACCCCCTAAGAAGCCTTTTTTAGGTACCTTCCTTCATGAAATTTTAATACTATGGGTATACTGTATGTCTGTTTCTGTACTTTATAGCTGTGCGTTATACATAGAAAGAGTCAATTTTTTCCCATTCCCGTCCTCCACCTTACCCTTCTAAAGAATTACTTACTGCCTCCATTAAGAATGCATGGTCTAATTGGATGCTATAAGGCTCGGAGAAGTTTCAGTGACATGTTTAAAGTTACTTAGCACAGCTAAGATGAGATTTCTCTATACTTAAAATGATCATTTCTGAGAATGAGGTGAAGGTGAGGAAGTAGAACCAAGTTGTGGAAAGAACATTAGAAATGCTTGTTGTGAAGAGGGACAGAGAGAGTGGGTACTACCTGGAGGGCTTGTTGTTTTTCAGTGTGGTCATTGATTTTTCTTTAGAATGGGACATGGTAGAGCATGGTTTTGTGCTCATGGGAATGATCCAGTAGAGGAAAGACTGATGATTCAAGACTGAGAACAAAGTAAGAGAAAAGAAAGTCCTAGAGTAGACTAGAAGGCGAAATCTGGACAATTTGGTTTGGTAAGAGCTGGGATGTGTTTTCCATTAGGACAGGAAGGACAATGAGGGGAAGAGTAGAAAATGTGGATTGGGAGCCTTAGTGATAGGAAGATGAAAGGTTCTCTGTGTAGTGCTTCTGCTTTCTTTATGATCTGTGAGGCATGCTGTCAGTGAGACTTCAGATTTCATATCCGAAGAAAGAAGATCAGATATAAAGTCAGAATTCTGGTGTGTGGGACAGAGAGCTTCCCAGGGGTCTTTACATTATTGCTGGACAGTGCCGGTGCCTACTTGTGGTTTATAATAATACATGCATAGTGAAGATCGACCTTTGTAGTGTTCTTCAGCAATGTTCATCTACTCAGAGACAAGTAGAAAGAATGTAGATGAAAGATAGGGGACAGAGCAGAGGAGGGTGTTTTAAGGAAGTAGAGACCAGGATTGCCTCTAGTCCATAATGACGTCTCTAATGTCCTTTTCCCTGGTGATGCAGTCCCTCACCAGAGCCTGTGGCTTGCTCAGAAGACCTTAAGTTGGATTTCAGACACCATTTACCTGTTGAGACAGTGAGCAACCTTTATAACCATATGCAGTGACCACAGACCTAGAGGTGAGGATTTGACCATAATGGATAAAAGTCTTATGCTTTGAAAGAGTAGACTTTTGCCTGGAAGAGAAAACAATGGCTGGAATTAGCAATGGAAAGCAAAGGGGAGGACCCTTAGTCCCACTCCTCGCCCTGAGGAATATAGAGTGTGAGAGAAACAAGAAAAAATCTTCATTGAAAGCTTTCAGGGGAATTGATAGCCCTAGGGAAACCAATTTTCCTTAAGATAAGGTAGAGGGATTGATCTGTGGAGTCTTCCCAACAGGGAATGGAGTTCTGGGCATAACAGAAGGGTTTTGAGGGTAGATTTTGGCAAACTGGGAAAGGTGCAGAGTAGCATTCGAATTACAGTCTAATGTTGGTGGGCTAATAAAGGCCGAATGTCGGGCAGTGACTTAGCTAAAAAGGAAATAGGATGTGGTGGGATGAATCCTCTCACGAAGATAGCTCTCTGTGGTCTTAAATATTTACTTGCTGTCAATGGCAGCCGAAGAGAAAACTGCTCCTTTGGGTTATATAAAGTCATGGGCAGGCATCATGGGATGGGCAAGGGGGTTGGGGCTCTCTCTTGAGCTTCCTGAGCGTGTGGTATTAGCAGCTTACAGCAGTCTTCTTATATCCCACGGGGTGAATTTTTAAAGTGATTGATGATATCCCAATCTCTATGTAACAGAGAGATATCTGCAGTGACTAATTCTTCATTAAATCTACTGCATTTCCCCACGGGGTGTTTTAATATATTTCCCAGCTAAATCCTACTTTATTTACCAAAGAACAAAATTACCTTGTGAAGGTACCCATTGAAAAGCTTAAATATTGTTTCAGTGTAAGTTTTCTACATGCCACTCATACTACTGATGCTGCCATTTTTTTCTGCTCTAAAAAAGATACATATATTTATTTAAGTACCTGTAAATAAAGGTCACCTTTTAGGTATACCAAAGTTTAGCAACACATATTTGTGGGTTTTCTGAGATGCTCTTTTCCATTCAAGTTTAAAAAAGAGACACATGTATTTATGTTCAAACACTCTTTTGACCAATTCTAAGCACATGCACACTTGATTAACCAGTATATCTTGTAGCTTAAAATACCGAGTATCATTTAACATCTTTAAAATAATATTTAAACAAGGCAGTTATGTGGATGGCCATGTTTTTGAGCTACAAGATAACTATAAGCTATTTAGATTGATTACTTTAAGCTATATCTGTTGCCTTTATAATATAAATCTCCTTAAAAGCTAAGCATTTACATTTTTTAGATCCCCGCTATCTTTAATGTAAACTATTGTAAGTAAATCTGTCACTAGTGAATTCCTCTAATCTTTTATGAGAAGCAGTTTATATTTTTCATCTGTACCATTTCTTCTACAAAAGAATTCTGTAGTGTGTTACTTCTGTTTGAAGTAAAATATCTTGTTTCTGCTAAAGTTAGCCTTCTACATCAGATGTTTTATCCTTTAGGTTTTCAGCCTGTCCTTGCTCTTTATGATTTGTAGGTTAAAAAAGATTTTTGTGAAACTTCTCTGTCTTTGTCTAGTAGCCACAATTTCCTAAAGTTAAGATGATTCTTTTTCTATGATAGTGCTCCTTCCCCTGTATTCTCTCATTACATTTCCCAGTACCTCCTCTAGCTCTGTTCTGGTCTTTCTTGAGATGCAGCAGCCAGAGCTGCCGGATAGAAACTGCATTGTGAAGCATGGACTAACGGGAGCTCAGTGCTGGGTGTGATCTCAGGAAGCTTCCACATCAGTACTCCTCGACCTTTTTGCTTTCTGCTCTCTGCTCATCCACTCCCATCAGTCACCTTTCATTTCCAAGCAGGGATTCTTAATGAAGCCAAATTTGAAGCTAGGGATGGGTGAGAATGGGGGAACTCTTCTAGCAGGTTTTATTATCTCTGTGATGTGATGGATTATGTAGTTTTAAAAGGACCCTTGGTCAGTCTGAAATGGGTCCTTTACTTTTAGTCCAAACAACTTATTTTAGGGATGAATCCCCCCCCCCCCCCCCCCACACACACAATTGGAGAATTAAGATGATTTACCCAAGCCTTATAGCTAGTAATTGGCAGAGGTGTAGAATTAGGTTGTTTTCTTCTGAGAGCAGTGCCCAATAGCATTAATGGCAATTTATTAGCCTGTCTAATAAAGTGTGCATAAACACTCCTGAGCCTCTAATTTTAGCAATTAATTTTGGCCTTATGGTAGTATGATACATCATATGAAATTCCTTGAAAATGGATAAAAGATTCTTGTGGTGTCCTTTATACCACACTCTAGCATTTGATCTAATTTTTAAGAAGACTGAAATGGGTGAGGTACTATGTAGGTTTGGAAGGTGTCTGTACCACGTTCTGCAGGATAAGTAAAAATGAATGCAGTGGAGGGGGGTGGGCCGGGTAGTGGAGGGAGGGAAGAGGTATTTAAGGTAAAAGAAGTAAAAAGTAAGGCTCTGGATATGATAGAGACAGTGACCACTTTGAGGATTAGGAATTGATTCTTTTTTGTAGGTAAATGAAGAATGAGGCTTGGGGTGATGAGATGATTCTTGAGGAGGCAAGCAAAGACTCAGACCACGGAGCACCTCATGTGCCAAGCAGAGTTTTCAGAGATGATGAAAATGATGCTTGAGGAGACGGGCAGCTGCCCAGGTTGTCAGAGCTAGTCCGTGGTAGAACCTTGTCTCCTTGATCCAAACGCTTATTCTTTGGATTTCATAACCAACAAAGTAGAGTTTTCTTACATCATCTAACAGTTGTTTTTCTGCAGTTTCCTACAAAGTGAATATCTTAAAAGCAGAATCACTGTTTCCACTGATGACCAGTAGGTAATTTGTCCTTTTGTGGGTCACTTTAGGTTTTCTACCTCCCCTGCCAGCCTGGTCCTCTATGCTTGCTGGGTATATAACTGTCTCTTGTCTATAAGGAATCCTCTGAATTCACCCATAGAGTTCTAGTACATTTTCACTTTTCCTCTGGTCTGGACATTTTTCGGGTTTAATAGAACTAATGTAGAATGATCTGTTTTTACATCGGCTGTTCGCCACATAACCTATGATGAATATTCTTTAAAATAAAGGATACTGAGTATGTAAAATGAAAAATGTTATAATTACTAAATTTTATATGAGTGTTTTTAAAATAAGAATCATCTGTTCATGGATGATTACTTGCATGTATGTACTCCTTTGATTTTTTTTCCCTTTCTAGTATCTTAATGGCCCAGCCTTTATTTGGTTATTTCTAATGTTTTTACTGTTGATGTTTTAATTCTTGTAAATATGGGCAGGCTTAGGTGGAAGATAAAACACCACTAACAACAGCCACCCAAATTCTGGTGGGTAACTTCTAAATTGAGATATAGGCACATGATTATCAAAAAATTAAAGTTCTTCCACGTTTTAGCTATTGTGAATAGTGCTGCTATGAACATAGGTATACGGATATCTCTTTGAGACCTTGCTTTCAGTTCTTTTGGGTATATACCCAGAAATGGAATTGCTGGGTGATATATTTATTTATTTTTTTGAGGAACTGCTATATTATTGTCCACAGTGGCTGTACCATCTCAGCATGAATTTTTAGATAAACAGATATTGTGTTGACATTATTATGCCTGTCTAAACATCATTAACAGCTGAACACTGAAAGTTGACTATAATTTTGCTTCCTCTGTTTGGTTTACCTGAAATTAATAATGGCTTTGTTTTTACATGCTTAGTTTTCTTTGCACCTGTTGCTCATTCTTCCCACATTTTCCGATGGCCTGACAGTACAATTTCCCACAAAGCCAATCGCATTAAGTAGCCTGTCACTTCTAATGTGTTTACTTGGGTACACGCTCTCTAGATTTGCTGCACAGCCATCATCTGGGGAGTGCCTGTGCCTTCCTCCTCTGGAACCCCTATTTCCTGGATCCCATGGGTTTTTGTTTTGTTGCTTTCTTTCCTCTTTTTATTTTGGGGGTGGGGTGGGGAGGAGGTGTCATATTTTGGGTTATTTTTTCGCTTTGTCAGGGTGTCTCCTTTGTAAATTTTGTCAAGTGAAAAAGTGAAAATGAAACATGGCAGTTGGGATGGTGATGACAGCCTGCACCTGGTCCAGTTTGGATTCACCACCCTCTTTTCTGAGTTCACCTCTCACTGTTTGTGTGAGAGCTCCTCCCTGCACTGATCTCTTGTTTTCATGCTTCTCATATCTTCTTTCTGGATTTATAAATTGAGTTTTGTGGAGGATGTCTCTTAGTAGCTTCTTGAAAAATTGATGTTTGGGAGGTAATTTTAAAGGCATATTATAAATAGATTTTCATTATTCTATAAGTGCTTATTATAATAGTGTAATAAGGACTGAGAAACATCCTATATAATAAAAGGGTAATATGCAAATTGACCCTAATGGCAGAATGACCAGGAATGACTGGTAGCTATGATGCGCACTGACTGCCAGGGGACAGACGCTCAATGCAGGAGCTGCCCTCTGGTGGTCAGTGTGCTCCCACAGGGGGAGCTCTGCTCAGCCACAAGCCGGGCTGATGGCTGCAAGTGCAGCAGTGGTGGTGGGAGCCTCTCCTGCTGTGACGACTTAGGCCTGCTCCCCGAGGGCTCCTGGACTGCCAGAGAGATATCTGCCAGCTTAGGCCAGATCACCCGGGGAGTGGGCCTAAGATGGCAGGTGGACATCCCCCGAGGTTTCCCGGGC
The DNA here is from genome assembly GCF_000412655.1 of Myotis brandtii. Lineage (NCBI taxonomy): Eukaryota > Metazoa > Chordata > Mammalia > Chiroptera > Vespertilionidae > Myotis > Myotis brandtii. The sequence continues at coordinate 18,910,006 of NW_005354291.1, forward strand.
AGCCAGAGGAATGTCTGATTGCCAGCTTAGGCCTGATCCCCCGGTGGTCAGAATGACATTTATATGTGGATATAAAATTTTTATGTGGACATGGAACAGCCCACCTTGACTTGAACAGAGTTTTGGAGAGAACTCAGGGAAAGCTGGGAAAGTGAATTAGTGACAGAGTGTGGAGGGCACTGCATCCCAGGAGGAGCAATGTGGATGTGTTCTGCAGGCAGCCAAACACTTCGGGAGGTTTTTAGTAAGTAAGTGCTGAGATGAGGTCACTGACATTCCAGAAAGTCATATAAATGGAATCATGGCATGCAGCTTTTGTATCTGGCTTCTATCACTTAGCAGAATGCACCGGGGATTTCATCCATGTTCTTTCATCTATCAGTAGTTTATTTCCATTGCTCAGTATTCCATTATATGCATGTACCACAGTTCAGCTTTTACCAGTGGATGACTTTTGGGTTATTATCAGTTTTTGAGCATTATGAATAAAGCTGCTATAAACAGTTGCATTTGGGTTTTGTGTGGACACATTTCCATTTCTCTCTAGTAAAACGATTTCTGGATTGTATCTTAAGTGCATGGTTAATGTTAAAAATTGCCAAACTGTTTTTTAAAATGGCTGTACCATTTTCCACTCCTACTTACAATGTGTGAGAGTTGCAGTTACTCTACATTCTCACCAGCATTTGATGTAGTCATTTTTAAAGCCATTCTAATAAGTAGTGATATCTCATTGTGGTTTGAATTTATGTTTCTCTGATGATTAATGATGCTTAGCATCTTTTTATGTGATTATTTGCCATCCATATATCTTCTGTGATGATGTGTCTGTTTAAATCTTTTACCTATTTTTTTTAAAAGAATGTGTTTATTGATGTATAAAAAGATAACTGTTCATTATAAATTCAGAGAATGTGGAAAAGTACAAATAAGAAAGTAAACCACCTTAAATTGAATATTAAAATAACCATTTTAATATTCAATTTAAGGTGGTTTACTTTCTTATATTAAAATTTAAGGTGGTTTACTTTCTTATATTAAAATAACCATTTTAATATTGAGCTAACAAGCAAATAGAAGTACAAATGGATGGATGGTGATGAATGGATGGATGTGTGTATGGACAATTAGAAAACATGCATAAATGAGATATAACATGTTGCTAAATTTTTTTGGAGGGGCACACTGACTCCATCTGCTGCTTTAAAAAAAAATTATGTCTTTATTGTTGAAAGTATTACATATATCACCAAACTCCCATTGACCACTTCTAGCCTGCGCCCACCCTCCACTCCAGGCCTTCACCATCCTATTGCCTGTGTCCATGAGTTATGCATATATGCACACAAGTTCTTTGGTTGATGTCTTCCCACCAACTCACCCTCCCCCACCTTCCCTCTGAGATCCTGGCCTGTTCCATGCTTCTATGTCTCTAGATCCATTTGTTCATCAGTTTATTTTGCTCATTAGATTCCACATATGAGTGAGATCATGTGAGACTTGTCTTTTTCTGACTGGCTTATTTTGCTTAGCATATTATTCTCCAGGTCCCTCTATGTTGTTTCAAAGGGTAAGATAACCTTTTCACTGCTGCATAGTATTCCATGGTATAAATGTGCCATAGCTTTTTTATCCACTGATCTACTGATGGGCACTTGGGCTGTTTCCAAAGCTTAGTTATTGTAAATTGTGCTGCTATGAACATAGGGGTGCACACATTCTTTCTGATTGGTGTTTCCAGTTTATTAGGATATATTCCTAGAAGTAGGATCACTGGGTCAAATGGCAGATCCATATTTAATTTTTTGAGGAAACTCCATACTGTTTTCCATAATAGTTGCACCAGTCTGCATTCCCACCAGTAGTGTACTACGCTTTCCTTTTCTCACATCCTCTCTAAAACTTGTCATTTGTTGATTTGTTGATGGTGGCCATTCTAACAGGTGTGAGGCGATACCTCATTGTCTTTTAATTTGCATCTCTCTGATGATCAGTGACTGAGCATTTTTTCATGTTTCTTGGCCATCTGTATGTTGGCTTTGGAGAAGTATCTATTTATGTCCTTTGCCCATTTTTTAATTGGGTTGTTTATCTTCCTTTTGTTAAGTTGTATGAGTTCCTTATATATTTTGGATATTAACCCTTTATGAGATGTATCATTGCCCAATATGTTCTCCCATACAGTGAGCTCCCTTTTCATTTTGTTGGTTTCTTTTGTTGTGCAGAAGCTTTTTTTATTTTGATGTAGTCCCATTTGTTTATTTTCTCCTTAGTTTCCTTTGCCCTAGGAGATGTATCCACAAACATATTGCTACAACAGATGTCTCTGATTTTGCTGCCTATGGTTTCTTCCAGGATTTTTATGGTTTCACAATTACATTTAAATCTTTTATCCATTTTGAGTTTATTCTTGCATTTAGTGTAAGTTGGTGGTCTAGTTTCATTTTTTTGCATGCATCTGTCCACTTTTCCAAACACCACTTATTGAAGAGACTGTCCTTATTCCATTCATGTTCTTGCCTCCTTTTTCAAATATTAATTGAGCATAATGGCTTGGGCCAATTTCTGGGCTCTCTGTTCTGTTCTATTGATCTATATGCCTGTTCTTGTGCCAGTACCAGGCTGTTTTGAATACAGTGGCTTTGTAGTATAATTGATATCTGGTATTGTGATCCCTTCAACTTTGCTCTTCTTTCTCAAGATTGCTGTAGCTATTCGGGGTCTTTTTTGGTTCCATATAAATTTTTTGGAGTATTTGTTCTAGATCTGTGAAATATGCTATTGGTATTTTAATAGGGATTGCATTGAATCTGTAGATTGCTTTGGATAGTATGGAAATTTTAATGATGGTATAATTTTACCTCCATGAACATGGTATATTCTTCCACTTGTTTATATCTTCCTCTATCTCTCTTTTCAATGTCCTGTAGTTTTCTGAGTGCAAGTTTTTAACCTCCTTGGTTAAGTTTATTCTTACATATCTTAATTTTTTTGTTGTTGCAATGGTAAATGGGATTATTTGTTTGTTTCTGTTTCTGAAAATTCATTATTAGTGTATAAAAACACCATCGATTTCTAGGTGTTAATTTTGTATCCTGCTACATTGCCGAATTCCTGTATTAAATCGAGTAGTTTTTTTGGTGGAGTCTTTAGAGTTTTCTATGTACAATATCATGTCATCTTTGAATAATGAGAGTTTTACATCCTCCTTTCCAATTTGGATGCCTTGTATTTCTTCTTCTTGTCTGATTGCTGTGGCTAGAACTTCCAATACTAATAAAAGAGAAAAACGCAAATTTACCATACCTTCACGATGCCCACCAGCCAATCAGGAGTGAGTATGCAAATTAACCCAACAACGATGCTGGGTTAATTTGCATACACAGGTGCCGAGCTGCCGGGAGCAGGGCGGGACACAGGTGTTCCACACCGCCCCAGCCGCTCTGGGCCACTGGGCAGCATTGGAAGGTGGAAAGGCGGCTCCGGGCCAGAGCGAAGGTGGTGCCAGCAGCCAGAGGAAGGAAGGCCCATTCTTGCGTGAATCTTCATGCATCGGGCCTCTAGTGTTGAATAAGAGTGGTGGAAGCAGACATCCCTGTCTTATTCCTGTTCTTAGGGGAAATGCTTTTAGTTTTTGCCCATTGAATATGATGTTGGCTGCAGGTTTGTCATATATGCCCTTTATTATATTGAGATATGATCCCTCTATTCCCACTTTGCTGAGAGTTTTGATCAGAAAAAATGGGTTGTTGGATTTTGTCAAATGCTTTTTCTGTGTCTATTAATGTTATCATGTGATTGTTGTCTTCCAATTTGTTTATGTGATATGTCATATTTATTGATTTGCAAATATTGAACCAGCCTTGCATCCCTGGAATAAATTCCACTTGGTCATGATTTATGATCTTTTTAATCTATTACTGGATCCTATTTGCTAATATTTTGTTGAGGATTTTAGCATCTATGATCATCAGGGATATTGGCCTGTAATTCTGTTTCTTTGTAGTGTCTTTATCTGGTTTTGGAATTAGGATAATGCTGGCCTTATAAAAAGAGCATGAAAGTATTCCTTCTCTTGGACTTTTTTGAATAGTTTGAGGAGTATAGATGTTAGTTCTTCTTTGAATGTTTGATAAAATGCCCCTGTGAAGCCATCCATACCTGGGCTTTTGTTTGCTGGGAGTTTTTTGATTACTGCTTCTATTTCATCAGTTATTACTATCCTATTCAGGCTTTCTGATTCTTCCT
>NW_005354291.1:18914319-18945050 GCF_000412655.1 Myotis brandtii
TCAATCTTGTTTATCTTTTCAAAGAACCATCTCTTGGTTTCATTGGTATTTTTTTTGTCTCTATGTCATTGATTTCTGCTCTAATCTTTATTATTTCCTTCCTTCTACTTACTCCAGGTTTTTCTTGTTGGTCTCTTTGTAATTCTTTAAGTTGTAGGGTTAAATAGTTATTATTACTTTTTCTTGTTTTTTGAGGCAGGCTTGTAGTGCTATGAACTTCCCTCTCAGAACTACTTTTGCTGTGTCCCAGAGATTTGGGGTTGTTGTGTGTTCATTTTCATTTGTTTCCAGGAAGTTTTTTATTTCCTTCTTGATCTCATTGGTACCCCATTCATTGTTTAATAACATGCTATTTAGCCTCCATGTGTTTGAGTGTTTTTACGGTAGTTGATTTCTAATTTCATTCCATTGTGATCTGAGGATCTGTTTGATATGATTTCAGTCTTCTTGGACTTGTGGAGACTTGTTTTGTGTCCTAACATGTGGTCTATCTTTGTGAATGACCCATGTGCACTTGAGAAGAATGTATATTCTGCTGCTTTGGGGTGACATGTTCTGTAAATGTCATTTAAATCCATCTGATCCAGTGTGTCATTTAGAGTCACTATTTCCTTGTTAAAAAATTTTTTTTTTGAAGATCTATCCAGTGAAGTCAGCAGGATGTTAAAAACTCCTACTATGACTGTATTGTTGTCGATCTCTCCCTTAAAGTCCTCTAGAAGATTTTTAAAAATATATTTATGTTCTCCTATATTGGGTGCATATGTTTACCAGGGCTATATACTCTTGTTGAGTCAATCCCTTTAGTATTATGTGGTGGCCTTTGTTGTCTCTTGTGATGGCCTTCATTTTGAAGTCTATTTTGTCAGACATGAGTATTGCTACTCCAGCTTTTTTTCCATTTCTATTTGCATGGAAAATATTTTTCCACACTCACATTTTCATCACATGTGTTTTGTTCTGAAGAGGGTCTCTTGGAGACAGCATATGATTGGATAATGTTTTTGTATCAATTCAGCTACTCTATGTCTTTTGACTGGAGTATTTAATCCACTTACATTTAAGGTTTTTATTGATAGGTACTTGTTTATTGCCATTTTAATTCTGTGTACTTATGTTTCTCTCTTTGTCTATTTTTTCTTCTCATTATAGCAGTCCCTTTAGCATTTCTTGCAGTGCTAGTTTGGTGGTGATAAGCTCCTTTTCCTTTTTTTTAATTTTTTTTTGTCCTGGGAAGCCCTTTATTTCACCATCTATTTTGAATGATAGCCTTGCTGGATATAGTAATCTTGGTTTTAGATCCTGGTTTTTAATTACCTTGAAAGGCCATTCCCTCTGGCTTGTAGAGCTTCTGATGAGAAATCAACTTACAGGCTTATGGAAGCTCCTATGTAGGTAACAAATTGCTTTTCTCTTGCTGCCTTTAAGATTCTCTCTTTGTCTTTAATTTTTGGCATTTTAATTATGATGTGTCTGGGCGTGGGCCTGTTTGGGTTCTTCTTGCTTGGGACTCTCTGTGCCTTCTGCACTTATGTGACCTTTTCTTTCACCAGGTTAGGGAAGTTTTCTGCCATTATTTCTTCAAACATGTTCTCTATTCCTTGTTCACTTTCTTCTCCTTCTGGCATAACTATTATGTGAATCTTGTTACGGTTCAGGCTGTCTCACAACTCCCTTAACACATTGTGGATGGATCATGAGAATTCTCGCTTCATATTACACAGTGTTATACAAAGTATCATATTTTAAAAAGATATTAGCTTGTAAGAACATGTAATAAATAACTTCAAAAATGCAACGGGTATTTAATTTTAAAGCATGCCTTTAACATTTATGTAAAATGTTTTTTTTGTACTCTTTCAATAGAAACTTAAACTGGCCACTGGATAAAGCTAGCAATAAAACTACTGTTCTGCAATGTGTTAAGCTGTCCTCCTGTTTTTAATTGTTTTTCTTTTTGGTTCTCTGATTGAGTGATTTTTTTCTATCCTATCTTCTAATTCACTGATCTAATCCTCAGCTTCCCCTAATCTGCTGTCTAATCCTCCAATGTGTTCTTTATTAGTGTTATGTCATTTTTTAGTTCCAACCGGTCTTTCATAGTTGCTATATCTTTTCTCATGCTGTTGAGCTTCTTTGACATCATTATTCTAAACTCTACATCTGATAAATTTCTTATCTCCATTTTGTTTAGCTCTTCTTCTGGAGAATTCTTTTGTTCTTTTATTTGTTTTTGTGTGTTTTTTTTTCCTCCCCATTTTGGCTGCCTGTTTGCCTTTCTATCTATGTATTAGGCAAATCTGCTGTTACTCCCAATCTCTAGTGCAGGACAATGTCAAATGTTGTTTCTGACTGGCCCTGAGTCCCCTGTTTGGAGCTATCAATAATCCACAATTTGTGCTCCCTCTGCTGGGTCTAGGTGCCTTTGGAAAGGACCAAGTTGTGCACCGGGGTCTGCTTTTCCTAGCCCCAGCTCCAGAAGGAGATCAGACAAAGACTTAAAGCCTCCAGAGATCCTCCTCTGCCTGTAGTCTGATTTTTATCAGCTTTGATTTGCGTCAGGCTATTGACCACAGGGTGGGGTGAGAGATTTTCCAAGAGGGTGTGGCAACTGCCTTTTTCCCAGGCAACAACCACCTGGATAGCAAAGGTCTGCCAGAGAAAGATGTCTTCACAGTATGAGGGAATGACTCAACTTAGGAAACCGGGTTGGCTTCCCTCTGAGCTCCAAACCCAGAGCCTCCAACCCTGGAATTTCCTCGCTCAGCTCCAGTCCACTCTGCCCTCCCTCTGCCAGAGCCCAAGGTGAGTGGCTGCACACGAAATTTTGTGTATTGGCCCTTTTAGAGGGTGCCTGCATTTCCAGTAGTCTCTCCCTGGCAGATAGCAGCCCTCCTGCTTTTCTCAGCCAGATGTTATGTGGGCACCATTCTCAGTTCTGGTGCTCTGGGTGGGGAACCCAGCTTGGTGTTTAGACCCTAGAGTCCTCAGTGGGAATCCGCCACAGCTGAGATATCCCTCTGGCACTTCAGCTGCTGATTGTGGAAGCCAGGCCAGCCCTTTTGTGCCTCTGCACTTCCTAACAGTCTCAATGCAGTCTCCACTTTCTTTCTTGGTTATCTCTCAACTAGTCCTCAGTTGATTTTTCAGGGTGGTTCTTCTGTATTTTAGTTGTATTTCCTGGGAGAGTGTCAGTGTAGTTCCCACTTACTCCACTGCCATTTTTAATCTCCTCTCTAGCTGTGGCTTGTTTAAGAGATTTTAGCAAAGTCTGTCACAGTTGCTAATTAAGAAAATATGATATAGTTTATATACCATTCAATTAACCGTTTAAAGCAGGGGTGGGGAACATCTGGCCCATGGGCCTTATAAGGCCCACAGAATCTTTTTGTCTAGCCCTGCCAAGGAATTAGGGGTGAGTTAATTAAATGTTTGACCAAATATAGCAGGCTAAATTTTAAGTTGATAATTTTGTGTGGCCTGTGAAGGATATTATAAATATCCATATGGCCCTTGGCAGAAAAAGGTTCCCCACCCCTGGTAAAGTGTGCAATTAAGTAAACTTTAGTATATTTACCATGTTGTAAAAACATCACCATACTCTTAATTTTTGTACATTTTATAACCACTAAATGAAACCCACCACTTATTAGCAGTCCGTCTCCACTGCTTCCACCCCCAGTCCTAGTCAACAGCTAATTGACTTTCTCTCCCTATGGATTTATCTTTTTTGGCAATATTTCATATAAATGAAATTGCACAATATGGGGCATTTTGTATCTGTTTTCTTTCACTTGGCATAATGTTTTCAAGGTTCATCAATGTTGTAGCATTTATTGATACTTCATTCCTTTTTATGGCTGAATAATATTTTCTGTATGAATATATTATATTTTGTTTATCAATTCCCCTCTCAATTGATAGATATTTGGGTTGATTGTATCATTTGGCTATTATAAATAATGCTGCTATAAATATTTGTGTACAAATTTTTGAGTGGACATATGTTTTCAGTTCTCTTGAGTTTAAATACCTGGGAGTAATTTCATTTGTATACATTTTAAAATTAGGTTGTTTGTTTTCTTATTACAGAGTTTTGATGTCTATAAAGTTTTAAAGGTTGATACAGTGTGTGTATCTCTTAAATCATGAAACTCCAGAGTAGTTCTTTGTAGATTAAATGAATGGCATATAAAAGCTTGATTATCCAATGTCTTTCAAGAATAATATTATTAAATCAACTTAAAGAACCAATTTGTATTCATCTGAATTGTTTAAAATATATAAAATTAGCTCTTTAAGTTATTTTTATTTTATCTTAAAAGTTTCTTCAGATGCTACTTCTAGATTCACTTAGTCACTCATTGTGTACATATTTATTGGTATTGCCTTTGTGTCATGCATCATACTAGGGTATTGAAATAAAACATATGGGGAATAACATACAATTATGAGTTATAAAAATGTAGTCATAATTATTTTGTGATATGGATGTGATTTTTGTTGAGTTATGCCTCTCTCCCTCTTCTTCCTCTCACAATTCACATTATCCCTCCATTATGGATTATTCAAGACACACATGAATAAATCCTCCAATTCCGTTAGGTGCTTGAAGAAATTGAGGTCCTTTGAAGCTGTCTGCTGATTTTCTCTTTAGTGTGTCATAATGAGGCCTGTCACACTGTAAGTAATGGAGACTTGCCCATCTTGTTTCTTGCAGCATTGCTGACAGACAGAATGCCTTGGAGGCTGAGCTGAGGGCAGTGCAGGCCTCTCGCAAGGACCTGGAGAATTTCCTAAAGTGGCTACAAGAAGCAGAAACCACAGTGAATGTCCTTGCAGATGCCTCTCAGCGGGAGAATGCTCTTCAGGACACTGTCTTGGCCAAGGAGCTCACACAGCAGATGCAGGCAAGTGCCCAGAAAAATGTGACCAGTGCTTGTTTACCATTAAGATTTATTACCATTCAGAAGTGAGGTTGTCACCTTATTCTGTTATGGCATCCATGCTCTCCTGTGAATAATTGGTTTTTGGAAATAAGATCTGTAAAATACACTTACTTAATAATTGGGGAAAACACTTTGTTTTATGGAAGTAATAATTGTTTATTTAGACTTCTAGACTCATAGCTATTCTGTTTTCTATCATTTCAAGCCCTATTACAGTTAGCCTTATTGAATCTTACATTATAAGAACATTTCCTCTTAATATTAGTTGTTTCATTCTCTATTTATTATAAATACCTAATATAAAAGCTATAAAGGCTCTATGGCTCAGTTTACAACTAAGAACATTGGGCTTGAAGGTATTACTTTTATGTCTTTGGCTTGATAAATATGATATATTCAGTCTCAGGTTCAAGTTTTCCTTCTACACAAAATGTGGTAATACAAAATCTTTCCTTTAAAAAAGTTTATGAGGGATCTTATGAAGCACATCTGCATCCCTCTTCTATCCTCAAATACAAGTGAATCAGTGTCCTTGAACTCCCATTTTCTTTGTGTAGAATAACTTATTCTTGTCAATGGCAGGCCATCTCACCTAGAACTTGCTTAAAAATCTGCTTTGATGGAGAAGTCTCCTTGCTATTTTATATTTTAACCTGGTGGCAATGAGGAGAAGTCATTAGAGGATATTAAGCAATAGAGTGATGCAATGGGATTTGTATTTTATAGGAATCTAGCTGAGGAGGAATGGGCCTGAACTGGGCAAGACTGAGCAGAGCAGTCTGTTAGGATATCTTGTAGCCAACTGCTCAGAGGTGATAATGACCAGGAATAGGCAATAGCAGGGGGCATACACCTAATGACTTGCTAGTAAGGGTCCACTAAGGGAAGGGAAGAGGTAGAGACACAGAAGCTTGCCAGGTGGTATTAGAGCCTGCAATTAGGAATGCAGGAAAATAAAATGTCAGGGCAGCAGTGCAAGGTGACGGGATGGGACGTTTCATTTCGACTGTGTTGAAGTGAGGCATTTGTGTACCATCCAGGAGGAGATGCCTGGTATGCATTTGTCACTATGGATCTGCATTCAGATGAAAGACTTTGGCCAAAGACTCAGAGAAACTTTGCGTTGTTTTTGAATGAATGTCTATTACTGACTTCCCACTTTATCTATTAATTCAAATGCATTTATTCATGATTTTCATGCCCACATTCTAACACATTATCATTTTAATTATTTTTTTAAAATGTGAGCTTTACCTTTTACCAGTACTAATGAGCCTAGCTGCTCTGATTCTCTCCTGGGTAAAATCATGCTGCCTTGCTACTTTTCCAGGTGGTGTTATAACAGGTGGCTGGTTTTGTTCTCTAACAATATGTGTTTGGAATTATTATTTTTCATCTCTGTATTCTCTTTCAGCCTAATTTTCATCCTGATAGGTTCAGACTTTGATCAAATCTTCCCCTGTACCTGGCTCCATACCCAGCATCGTGTTTTGGGGGAGATATATATACCTGTACCATGGAAACCTCCCCTGTTGGGTTATGGGCAGAAATTACAACTTCATATTTTTTGATAATAGTTTTGTTGACATATAATTCATATTCCATACATTTGTCCATTTAAATTTGATTGTTTTTAGTGTACTCACAATTATGCAATCATCATTGCAATCAAATTAGAACATTTTCATCACTTCTGAGAGGAACCCTATACCCCTTAGCTATCAGTCTCCCATTTGCAGCTTCCTAATCCCCCAGCCCTAAATAATCAATAATCTAATTTCTGTTTATATATCTTTGCTTAATAACTTAGTATTTTTAACTGGCTGCTATCATCAACTGACTACTTCTCTTCCGATTTTGCCTTTGTGTAGCTATTTTGATATTGCTAGCCTATCCAGAAGGAGGCAGTATAGGTTCTCAGTATAGACATACATGGGAAAACACAATACACAAGCAGAAGCCTACCGAAACACTGCTTGATGAACACAACTCTCTCTGACCAGTAAGGGACTTTAAATCAGGCTAAAATCAAGGACTGAGAAGGCAAAAGAAGTAAAACATACGTTAAATATTGTGTTTCCTTTAAAAAATCATGATAATAGTAGAGAAAGAGGAAAAGGCAACATTTCCTGCGTTATTCGTTTGAGCAGGACACTGATAATGAGAAACGTCTGGGTCCTATTTTTGGCTGTGCCCTTTGACTCGGTCATTTAATCATTCTGGGTTATTTTTGCTGATTTCCTAAAAGTGCTTTCCCCCACTGGATACTTATAGTGGTCTTTGAGCTGCAATTTGAGAAAATGCATCTCAAGTTGTACACATGCCTATGAAAGTCAGAAATTCTGTACTTGGTTTTTACATCATATAATCATGTCTTCTATTTCTTACTCATTAAACTGAAACAGCTTTATGACATGAATTGAGATCATGAAGATGCTGTCTATCAGGAAGTGTGGTCATTTGGAATGTTCAGTGGTCAGTTACAGACTTTTATGTTTTATTAACTTTGCTGTTAAATTAGAGGAGTCCTAACCTACCATTAGAATTGGATTTTGAATGGCTTTCGTCCTAGGTAGCATCTGCGACTCTGCTTTTAGGTAAAGCCACAGACCCCCCTGCAGGTATTTTTGTTTTGTTTTGTTTTAGATGATCTTGTTCTGAGACCTGTCGCGAGGTGATTTATTAGCACTTAACGGAGAGGCTGATATCATTAGAGTTAGGTACCTTCTGCTCTTCTCAAGATTTATAACAGAGTCTATTCACTCATCGCACAGAGCACGGCCAGAGCTGCGTTTAGTCCGGTGGTGAATGCATCCCTCTTTACAGTGAGAGAGTGAATGCTACTTGATCTCTTAATACAAACCCGCTAGGAGGCATGCACCGCGGTGGTGATGTGTTGAATCTCTGTTCCCAGGGGGTGTCTGCCTCATATCTGCAGCTTTAATGTTTCACTTAATATCCTTTTTGGCTACTGAGCGCGCTCCTCTCCAGCAGCAGGCAGCGTTTGGCTGCTCAACTTGCTTCGTTTCCTGGCCGTGCCCGGCTGAGCAAGTACTGGCTGGGAGCATCTGCTGGGGGGCTTTCTGGGTGGCGTCTGCGTACGTTTTTTTAAATTGAGAAGAAGTTGAAGGCATAGCAGCCTCCTTTTGCCAAGAACCTGAGCGCCTGTTATCTTTCAAATGCATTCCTGGAAACGAGCATGCTCAGAGAACTGGCAAATCATTGTCCAGTGACCAGGAGGAAATGATCATTGCTCTTCATTTATAATGCAAATTCTGAGGTGCCTCCAGAAGTGTGGTAAACTTAAAATGATGGCTGTGGTGAGAACGTCTCTGCAGAAAGTTGTGGTTTTGTTACATCGGTTACAAAGGATGGCAGTTTCTTCTCCTCGGTATCAGAAGCTCTGTAAGGTAACTGGTGATTGAAAATAATTCTGACAATTCTACTGCTTCTCAGGCTCTCAAAACTAATCTTTCAGGGTTCTCACCCAGGAGAGGTTCCTTTCCTTAGGGACTGTAAAAGCTGCTAAAGTGATATGCTAATTAAATTTTGTTTAAGAATCAAGAACCAGTAGTGTTTTGTGATTATTTTATTTTGGGGCTGACAAAATCTTCTGAGTAGGGCTAGTGAACTGTTTGAAGAAAATACAGCAAAACTACATTTGTCAAGACCTGTTACCTCTGTGATACTTTGCAGTGTCTTAATATTGAATAGCACGTTAGCCTTATGGAAATTTCGGTAAATTTAAAAGAAGAGTTTAGAATAATCTTTCAGTAGGTTACTTAAAAACTGTGCATCTCTTTATAGCTAATTGTGTTTTTTTTAATTTGAAAAATTAAAGCACATCTTCAAAACTATTAGACTTACTCTCATCATACTGTATCCCCTATATTCGTGAGTCTTCCTGTATTACAGTTTCATTTAAGGAACTTAATTTTATTTGGACAGGTAGATTAAGTACACTTGCAAGAGGCAACTTGTTTGACAGTTGCAAATTTCAAATACCACGTCATCCTAAACATAAACCATTGAGTGAGTGCCTGTATTTTTTAAAGTTAGCTATTATATTTTTGATCATAGTTTTATTTAAACTATGTTCACACTATCTCATTACTTTTGTTAAAAATTGGAGCGATTTGATATGAAAGGAAGGAATTATAACAGGAATGTTAAAGCAATTTATATAGTACAATGTAAACTGTGCAATGCTCTGCCTTCACCTCATGTTCTTAGTGCCATTTCCAAGAATGTAGCTTATTGTCCCCTTAGCTGCCCAAACTCATTTGTAATTGGAACAACTGTCTCTAGGACAATAGTATGTTCATGATGATATAAAATATGACAGGTCCAAGCACCTAAATTGTGCATATTATGTAGCAGCAGCCTGGGGGTGGGAGAGGAAGGCAGTATTCTATTAACTTTATCACATCATATTTTTTATTTCTTATAGATTGGTCAATTAAATGTGTTTCTGTCTGAAAACATTTTCTTTGAAAAGTTTTAGGAGACAGATTAAGGTAGTAGGGTATGCGCAGAAATTTATAGAAGTGTTTCATTTGCATAAGAAGTTAATTAAAAGTTAATACAACTTAATAAATAATTAATTATAAAAACTTGTAAATGAATGCTTTCATTGTCTTGTTTTTTGGTCCACTTCAGGGAATAAATTTATTCTGGTAAAACATTTGGGTATTATATGAGCAGGTAGTTTTGATAATAGAGAAGTGAGGCTCATTCACTAATGCATTATGTTTTATCTTTTTAACTTCAAATGTGAATGTGTAAAGCATCCATTTTCTATTAGTTGGGTCATTTTTCTGATTCATTTGTATGCATACTTTCACAGAATCAGGTAATTTTTCAAGTCATGTGACCCAAAATATTTAGTCTGATGTATGAAGCAGTAGAAGTTCAAATACTGGACAAAGTTGTTTAATTAGTTTCATAATCATACCCCAAATAAACAGAAGTTCAGTAGCTGAAGTCATTGGGTAAATTAATTCCCATCAGAAATACTCTTTGGGCAGACTTCTTGAGATTTACAATTTCCTAAAGAAACCATTACAGTTAAAATGTTTAGAATAAATGATGCTTTTTTTTTTCTTTTAGGAAATTAAAATTTGCAGTTAAAATTTTATCTTCCACATTTTTTTCACAGATGCAAAATTAACAACTGCCCAGATAATGAAATAAGAAATATACAATTCCAGTACTTTCCAGTAGGTGTCAATATAAGGCAATAATATATGAGATTTTGCCCAAAGAACTGCAAATCCAGAATAGGAAGTAGCACAATTACTATGAAATAAATCAGCTAGCAACAGATATAATTTATTTGCCTGGTTATATTTTGAAAACTGATCTTAGTTATTGACTGTGTTAACTTATATGATATAAATAAAAGTTTAGTTGAAGAATTAAATATTAATTAACAGCTGCCATCTCAAATACTAACACAAATATCTAGACCAACCACAAATAGTTAATTGTAGTACTTACAGGTCTAAATAAGCTTGGTATTTATTTGCTTTTAAGACACTATAAATTCTGTTCTTAAATTGTAAATGCTGTAATGACTTCATCTCTACCTATACCTCCTACATTCTCTAAATTTAGTTTCTGAGAAAGGAAATGCTGTAAGTTTCAGTGTTTTTTCATTAAAAATAAGGAGATAGTCTATTGTAAATATATTCCAGACTGACATGAGAAAAATGTTGCATAATCTAAGGGAAACATGACTATTTTAAATTTATATTGGCATTTTAATCCCCCCCCCTTTTTTTTTCCTTTTTTGGATCTCTCTTTTTACATATCATATGGAAATTCTATCTTTTAAAAAATTAAACTTATTGGGAAATTCTGTCTTTTACCAGACATTTTCTGCCATGGTATCTTGTCTTCCTTTGCTTATCTTCATACTTGTCTTGAGTGTCAGAAAATAGCATGTGTTGCATAATTGAAAATTTGTGTTAAATATTCTCATTTTGTGTTTTTCCCCTCATGTATGCTTTGAAAAGAGGGGAGGAATGAAAAGAGGCACTTGGAATCCATAGCTCTCAGAGTTCCCCCTCTCTCACCCAAGTCACACATTCACTTGTATTTTTGGCTTTTAAAATTATTTATTCTTGGTTATACATCCCATAAAATTTGGTCAGGAAACAGAAACATAGGCTTCTGCTTTCTTGGAGATATAATTAGCAGCATTGAAATTGCCCTGATGACCTAAAATTACCTCATGCTGGATGCTAATTTTTCCAGATTTGGTTTTCATTGCTTAGGCGCCTTTAAAATATTGACTATAAAATTGTTTTTCTTCTGATACAGCACAGTAAATGATTTAAAAATTAATATTCATTTGTTTTTATTGTAATCTGATTATTTTGGGATGTTTTATCATTAAATCTTTGGATTAAAAGTTGATTGAATTTTGTTGAATCTGAAAGGAATTTTGTAAGTCCTGATTTTTTCTCTAGTGCCAATTTTCATAGAATACTTATTCATCAAGGAGATGGTAAAAACAGCTTTTGTACAGTATATTGAGATATAAACCATTACAAAAAATTAGAAAAATATACAATTTGTGTTCTAAATTGAATTTCTTATGATTTAAGCATTAAAAATTTTTAATTTAAATAATATGTTTTATTTGCCTGCATGTATACGGAAATTAGTTTACATGGTTTTAATCATCTCCAAACTTTTTTGATCATGTAGTACTATCAGTAAAATATTTTAATCATCTCTCTATCCATTTAGAAATTATACAATATGCTATGGTAAAATCACATATAGTAGACCATAATTTTGTTCTTACTTTCTATTGATCTCTCCTTGCAACCCAATTGGTTGTCTTTTTCTCTCTGTGTGGTATACACATGCCATTTTGGTGACTTCTGATTCACACATACAGTGAATGAATGCTGATCTCAAAATCATGCTGAAAACCCACGTCATTTGTGGTATCAGAGCAGCTGCCTCTGAGCACTCTGTGAAAAATAGAAGTAGACCAGGAGATTCCACCAGGCAGGTCTGGATTGATGGGTGATGTCTACAAAAGGCTTACTGTGTGTGCGCGTGTGCGTGTGGTGTGTGGTGTGTGTGTGTGTGTGCGTGTGTGTGTGTGTGTGTGTGTGTTTTCACATACAGACACTAAAGAGCTGTGTGGAGGCTTGATATATGACCACGATGTCACAGAGTCTCTGAAAGGATTTTCACATTCACTGATGAGGAAAGTTCACACATCATTTTTCATCTACATGTATAGGTTCCCTTTATTTAGAGGTAGCTAAGGTTGAATATATGTTTTTAAAGAAGACATAGAATGCAATGGTGTATAACTTACACCCCATAAAGGTAAATTATATTTTTTATTCCTTCAAGTTCCCCTACTCTTTTTTTTAGATTGAAAACTTTTCTATCTTTGAATAATTAAATCCTAGGGCACTGGAGCTTTTCTTTGTCGTGATCTGAATGTTGGGATGTGTATATTTTAAGGTCAGCTCTCAGACTCCCTCCATATCTTTCCATAATCAAATCACACACATATTGTTTGAACCACAGAAAAGGTCAGAATCATGGTCTCTAGCCTGGAGGGAGAACTCTAGTTGGTCATATGAGTATTGTTTCTTCTTAGTGTTATGACAAAATTCTTATTTTGGTTAGTTCAGAAGATTTGTGAAGGTATTTAATAGGGAAAAAAAGCCAAATATGGAAGGATTTGCCCGCATCTCATGTGTTTTCGCTGATGCTTTAGGCCTGTTGCATCAAAGCTGTATGGCCACCTGGGTAGATGCCTCCTTTCCTTACTCTCCCTCTAGTTCCACAGTCCCTCAGGGGGTTGAAATTATAGATAAAAGTGAATGAGTCAAGAGAGACAACACCTACATCCCTGTTTGTCATCAGGTACAGCAGGTTCCCTCATCTATGCTCTCACTTTTCTCACTTACCCACGGTCAACCATGGGCTGAAAATATTAAATGGAAATTTCCAGAAAGAAACAATTTATGAATTTTAAATTTTGCTTCATTTTTAGTAGCATGATGAACTCGTGCACCATCCAGCATTGTCCTGCCTGGGATGTGAATCATCCCTTTGTCTAGCTAGCGTATCCATACTATATGTAGAGTATACTACTTTGAGAGAGACCACATTCACACAAGTTTTATTACAGTATATTGTTATAATTGTTCTACTTTATAATTAGTTATTGTTGTTAACCTCTTACTGTGCCTATTTATAACTTTATTATAGGAATGAGCATATAGGAAAAAAAACACAGGATTTATAGGATTTGGTACTATCCGTGGTTCCAGCAACCACTGGGAGTCTTAGAATGTATCCCCTGCAGATAAGAGGAGACTACTGTGTGTGTGTTTTTTGTGGCTTCCAAAACCTGCAGTGCTATTTTATTTTTATTTTTAATTTTTAATATCTTTTTATTTATTTCAGAGAGGAAGGGAGAGGAGAGATGCATATGCCCTGACCAGGAATCAAACCATGACTTCCTGCTTCATAGGTCAATGCTCAACTAACTGAGCCACTCTGACCAGGCAAGCAGTGCTATTTTAGATCTCTATTTTGCCATAGCTCCTCAGGCAAAATTATTTTAAAAAACAGTTATCTAATTTACTAACATTTTGTTCATTAGAAAACTCATGCTGTCAATGACTTTTAGCTAAGAGCAGTATAATTAGATGTGATATAATGCTTTGTCATTTAACTAAAAATAATTCAAACCATTCTACAAGATTGCATTTTAAATAGTTCTTTAACAGTCAAGATATCATTATTTGTGTAAGTCTAGATCAGTTTTAGAATAGCATTATGGATATGGATAAAAGATGTCCTTTATTTTTATCATTTGATAATTGTGACTAAAGTGTTAATGATTGGCTGTAGCCACGCACACCTCCTGGCCTAGCTGGTGTGGCTCAGTGGATAGAGCGCCGGCCTGCGGACCGAAGGGTCCCGGGTTCGACTCCGGTCAAGGGCAGGTACCTTGGTTGTGGGCACCAAGCCCCAGCCCTGGCCTTGGTAGGGGTGCGTGCAGGAGGCAACCCATCGATAGGTTTCTCATCCATCGATGTTTCTCTCTGTCTCTCCCTCTCTCTTCCACTCCCTCTAGAAATTAATGGAAAAATATCCTCAGGGGGAGATTTAAAAAAAAATAAAAAAAAAAAAAGAAAAATAAAAATGCAAAAAAAAAATAAAGTGTTAATGATTTGTGTTTACCTAGGGTTAAAGTTTATTAAATTTCAAGGGGAAATTTCTAAGTTGAATGTACTGCTAAATTTTAAGTGTAGAGACATTATCCACTCCCACTTACCAGTGACTGTGAACATTGCCAGTTTCTCTTAGTATACTTGGTACTTTATTTTTAGTTCTGTAAAATAAACAATTAGTAGAACTCCTACCATAGAGATAGAAGAATATAGAAAATTTCATGCTATGGTAGCTTCCTCAGCTTCACAAAGTTTATTCCTTTCTGGGCAAGGTAAATGAGTACAAATCACTGAAATTGGAGAGGATGTGAAGTGCATTCAAGGGTTTTCTTTTCTTTTTTCTTCCAGTTTGTTCAGTTCTATGAAATTCTAGAGGATTAATTTTAACAAAGTTTACCTATAAAAACAGACAGAACCTTTTACTGCTTAATAAAGAATAGGCAGATATGAAAGTATAGCTTGATAGAGGTTAAGCAAGACTTTTGGAAAAACAGCAAATGAAAGAAGACATTGAACTGTTTCACAATACAATATTTAACTTTGCTTTAAGAAAACTGAAAGAAGAATGTCCAAATACAGCAATAAAATAAACTTAAGCTTTCATAACTGAAAAGTCTTGTTATCACTGATACAATTTCCTTTAAGTTTTAGTGTATTTTCTCATACATTTCATCATTAATACATAGAGTATTAATGAATAATTGTAGTATTTATCTTTAAGAGATAGGTAGCAAGGAAATTCTCATTATTCCCCTTAAACAAATGGTGAGACAGGTTTTGTAAATTGGCAGGTTTAGGAACATGTCATTAATTGCTCAGCTAGTATGTGCACAACTTGAATTAAACATTGGTTTTCTGATTCCAGATCTAATGCCTCTTTACACTTAATTTCAGGTAGTTTTAGGAATATTTTGTCGCTGCTAGCATTTTGTGAGGTGGAGATATACTTGGTTTCTCCTAGAAATTTAAACATAATAAAATATGTTTTTTTCAAAACTATCTTGATATTTGAGTTCGAGCTACATAATTTGAAGGGAAAAAAGATTTTGTTCTAGTTAAACTTGTATATTGAATGCCTTTGTAATGGGCTCATTTTGCAGTTTTATAAAAAAGATAGATTGGTTCATTTTAATGCAAAATAATATAGTTGGTCTGGTGTTTGAGTGATACTTTAGTTTGTTGTAAATCTCCATACCACAAGCATTGAGTCATGCATTCACTGAACCTAAATCTCTATACTCAAACGTAGTTTTTTAAATCATCATTATATGGAAAAGGGTATAATAGCTCCTTAAAAAATAAGTTGAAAAGTCAGTCAACTTAACTTGCTAGACTGGGTCTTTTTTATTAAGAATTTTTTAAACAATTAAACTCTAATTGGGGTGGTGAACACAATATATGGATGATATATTATAGAATTGTACACCTGAAACCTATATAATTTTATTAACTGATGTCACCCCAATCAATTCAATAAAAATAACAACAACAAAAACAATTCAACTCCAAGATCATGTATTGAATGGCTGTCATGTATCAAAAGTGCATGTTAAGCAGCATAAACACAAAAGACAACTTTGCATTTCCCATGTAAAACAAGCAAGTTCAGAAAACTTGTTTGAAGAAATTTAGTGGTTAAGAGAGTTCATGCTGCTGTGGAGGTTGATAGTATGAATTCAAACAATCATGACTTTGCCACTTGCCAGTAATGTGACCTTGGGCAAGTCATTTAATATCTGCATCTCCTCTTCCTTTTCAGAAAACGGAGTTAGAATTAGTGCTTATCTGTCTCTCTCACACAGAGCTGTGAGAATTTTAAGGGGACATATGTAATACTTTCAACAATAAAGATTTTAAAAAATTAATACGTATTTATAAAATGGTATCACAGAGCCTGCTACATAATAAGATGTTGTGTGTGTTGGTTGCTCTTGTGACAGTTGGTTGTTATCGCTATTATCATGATTATCTTATACATTGTTGTGTGTGGATCAAACAAGATGATCAGTGTGATATGCCCAGCACAGTGCCTTGAACATAGAGGTTCCTTAATGTCTCTTGGGTGTTGGGGTGTTATCATCATTCTTATTATCTTTATTCCTAAATGAACCCTTAGATCTTAACAAGGGGGTTCACTTGTTAGAGTTCAATTGCCCAGGGAAGTTATCCTAAAGATTCATCCCCCCACCCTGACTTTGACTCACAGGGTCTGAGTTGCAAAATGGGCCATCCCTGCTTTTAACATGGAGTAGGAAAAATAAATCTTTGAGGTTTTCCCCAGTTTATTTTATCTGCGTGAGAGTCAGCTTGAAGAAGTGCAAGAAAAATCTTCCTTGGACCAATGAACTTTGACAGAAACTCGTGTAGAATTAGTATTCCCCAATTTCTGAGGGTTCCTCTGGATTATTGATTAGGTTTCTAGAGAGCACCTAAAATTCGAATTAACCCACAATGAAATGGATACAATCCTGATTTACTTAAAACAACTTGTTAAGAAGTTCTTTTCCATTTCCAGAAACTGAACAAAGCAAAGAAGTTATCTTTACAGTGACTGATGCAGGAGGAAAAGCAAGCATGTTTGGTTAGAAGAGAATGCAAAGAAATACAGAAATTCTTAAGTGTATTCTCAACACTTAAGAATTGTGTTTTTCAACGCCATTATATTTTATTTTAAGTTCACTCCCAAAATACTTAAATTTACTGTTCTTGGTATAGATATACTATTCATTACTACCTTTTATGGAAATCTCTTGATATTTGGCTCAAAAACATTATCTGAGACCATATTGACCCCGTGTTCAGAATTTTAAAAGAATGCAGTGTATGTGCACCTACCCAATGTGAGTTGTGATCTGGAGGCAAGGAAGGTATTATTTGCAATTAGATTTTTGGGGGGATATTATAACCTTCCTTTTAAACTTGACACATCGTGAAAGATTTTCCGTGTTACTAAACATTTCTTATATGTAAATAAAATTCTATTGAATGGCTGCAAGATAACTTATTTAAGCAATCCACTATGGTTAGATAGCTACGTTATTACCAGTGTCCTCATGATAAATACTTCTTGATGAGCACCTTCATAAACCATAGAGTGCATCCTGATGATTTCCAGGATATGTTTTTAAAATTGACTAACTGGACCTAATGAATAATTAATGACATTTACTATCTATTGCTAAATTTCTGTCTTACAAGGCAGTACCTGTTTACATGCCCACTAGTAGCTTGAATGCCTAGTTTCCTGTACCCTCCAAGAAATAGGTGATACTAATGAAGAACATTTTATGAAATTCTTAGCTGAAAAATGCAACCATGCTGTAGACTGTACACTAAAACCTAGCGAGGTTAACTGGTTTGCCTAAGTGTGGGACCAAACAGTCTATTTTCAAAAGTGTCTAAAATCCAGTTGCTGAGTTGGGAACCCAAACACTAATGTCTAAAATGGGAAGTGACAAGTACCATGTAATAAAACTAAAAGTTGTGTGAACACAAAAGAAAGAAATGTCATGGAAGTATTTAGAGAAAAGATAGTTAGGGATCTTAAGAGGTAGGTAGAATTTAATAGAGTAGCTAATTCTGGGAATAGACACTGAATGAGCAAAGACAGAGGGCACAAACATGTGCTCATTGTATTCAGAGAACATTGAGTACTTGTTTATGAGAAATGTCTGTGAAATTCACTCATTAACATTTACATTTTCTGCTCAATAAAAAATTACTCTTTTGAGTGCCAACTGTTCATGCCAGATCACCCTTGACCTTTGCCTCTTTCCAAAATATAGTCCAGTTTTAAAGGAAAAGTGTTTGTGAATATTGGGTGTTTTCAAACATGGATAACATTTCAAAAAGGAAATTCTAAAATGAAAAAATTGCATATTTACATCTTTAAAATATGAACATAATTCTTTTGAATGTAAGTCATTTTGGTAGGAGTGACAAAAAATGTTATGCTCTTGTTGCGACTCAGGTGATGAGTGAATGGCGCAACATTTTAAGCAAAAAAGGATAAATATTTTGCTACTTTACTGAACTTATTTATTCTAGTAGTTTTTGGTGGAATCTTTAGGGTTCTCTATATACAACATCATGTCATCTGCAAATAATGACAATTTGACATCTTCCTTTCTAATTTGGATGCCTTTTATTTATTCTTCTTGTCTGATTGCTGTGACTAGGACTTCTAGTACTATGTTGAATAAGAGTGGTGAAAGTGGATAACCCTGTCTTGTTCCTGTTCTTAAGGAGAATGCTTGTAGTTTTTGCCCACTGAGTATGATGTTGGCTGTGGATTTGTCATATATGGCCTTTATTATGTTGAGGTATGTTCCTTCTATTCCCACTTTGCTGAGAGGTTTTATCATAAATGGGTGCTGGATTTTACCAAATACTTTTTCTGCATCTATTGATAAGATCATATTATTTTAATCCTTTATTTTGTTTATGTGGTGTATCATGTTTATTGTTTTGCAGATACTATTCCAACCATTCATCCCTGGAATAAGTCTTACTTGACCATGGTGTATGATCTTTTTAATGTATTGCTGGATTCAGTTTGCTAACATTTGTTGAAGATTTTAGCATCTATGTTCATCTGGGACTTTATCTGGTTTTGGAATTAGGATAATGCTGGCCTCACAACATGAGCTTGGGAATCTTCCCTTCTCTTGAATTTTTTGGAATAGTTTGAGAATGATAGGTGTTAATTCTTCTTTGAATGTTTGATAAAATTCACCTGTAAAGCCATTTGGTCCAGGGCTTTCAGTCTATCTAGTATTAAATTAGAAATTTATAGAACTTTAGAATTGCTAGAAATTATAAAAATTATCTGACCAATTTCCTCATTTTACATATGAGGAAATAAATGCCTTAACATTTATTGAATTTGGGGCCACATCTTACTGTGCTTTAATATATTACTAGAGGCCCAGTGTATGGATTCGTGCACTGGTGGGGTCCCTCAGCCTGGCCTGTGCCCTTTCACAACCTAGGGCCCCTTGGGGGATGTCGGACTGCCAGTTTCGGCCCGATCCCCACAGGCCAGGCCCCCTGGCCAGGCTGGCTTGCGGGCATTGGGTGAACCTGGCGGCCCGACATCCCCCGAGGGATGCAGTAACGCGTGAAGCAGCAGGCAGTTGGGGAAGAGCCTGAGCCCAGGCTGGGCACTGCACCGGTCCCGCTCATCCTGGCCGGGCTGTGCCTGCCGCCGCCACCCGGTAGCACTGCCACAGAGGCAGGAGAGGCTCGCACCACGGCAGCTGCACTTGCCAGCTGTGAGCCCTGTGTCTGGCGCCCATTGGTCAGCTGAGCGGTGCTCCTGCTGTGGGAGCACACTGACCACCAGGGAGCAGCTCCTGCGTTGAGCGTCTGCCCCCTGGTGGTCAGTGCGCATCATAGCGACCTGTAGTTTGGTCACTTAGGCTTTTATGTATATAGATTTTATGCTGCCGAAGGTTACACAACTATGTGGTACTGGGCTACATGTTTAAATTTCCGGGAGATTGCTCAAGTGTTCATAAGATTTTATTGTATTTATTGTACCTATTTTTATGGAATTTACATTTAACTTTGCCCAGTACTATAGTTTGCTATTTATTTCTCAATGTCAATTTCTGGAATTTGGGGCCTATCTTATTATAGAAGAATCATTTGAACAGAACAACATTTGTAAATGTTGAATACTTAACCCAAATTTCAGGTTATTTTTTTAGATTTATGATGTTACAATATAGTAGAAATGCTATCTATACTTTGGCTTTAGGTATTCTTTTAAAAATAATTTTATTGAGATATAATTCATATACAATAGAGTTTACTCTTTTAAAGTGTACAATTCAGTGTTTTTAGCATATTTTTAGGGTTGCACAACTATTATCACAATTACATTTGGGAACATTTTTGTCCTTCCCCCACCAAATAAAACCCCATATCTATGAGCAGTCGCTCCCTATTTTCTCCCTTCTGCTCTCCCAGTCCTAGGCAGCCACTGATCTATTTCTTTTTAACATGAGGTTGAGAGTAAAAGTTTGAAACCATAAGTGTTAGGTAAAAGGGATGGAAAAATAATTCTAATTTACTGTGATAAATTTACTACTGTATCTTATAGAATTTGAGAGTTTTTGAGTTTTATAATAATTAGGATAGCTTTTATTAAGTGATTTATGTACCTCATAGCATTATAACATATGCAATTTATTTTTCATATTTTTTAGAGTACCATAGAAGTAAGTATAATGTGAAAAATACTAAATTTGGAATCATCAGACCTAGGTTTGATTACCTTACTTGCTGTTTGATCTTTTGTAATGTTCAAGTGATATGTCAATCCCCAGTTTCTTTATCTAGATAGGGAAATAAATATGCATTCTGTCATTTTAGGAAGATATTATAGAACCAATAAGTTAATATTTATGAATTTGCTATACAGGGCTAGAGCTTACTAAAATTAAGATATTAACATTCTGTAATTTCTTGTTCTATAAACTAACCAATAAACACAATGACAATATTTATCCACATATGCTTTTACCAGGGTTTGCTGCTGCAATAATTTTTGAAACAGCGAAAGAACATGCTAACTAAAATCTTCTGTTTGTCTCAATTCAGATGCCAGAATGTTGAATACCAATCACCTCATGTCTTTCTGTAATGCAGGGTCATTTTGTTTTGCTTCTTTCCTAAGGCACCAAGCCAGCTTTCATATTAAGGTACATTATCTTCCAGTCAAGTCATACAATTTCTAAACAACTGAGATTCACATTGGGGCTACATGAAAGGAACCATATCTTCAAATCGGGACTAATGGTCCCCTAGGGAGAGTATCTAGGCAAAGAAATATTCTGAATTTTTTTTTTTTTACTTTTAATTGTTGACACTATTACAGCTGTCCCCACCCCTCCTCCTTTGCCTGCCTCCACCCAGCTGAATTTTTAATTCAATCTAAAATTAGGGCAGCCAAAATTTTTATAGTCTATACATCATTGATCTCATATGTAGGTGGGCACATGTAAAACCTGGGAAGGCTTGAGGAAAATCTTTCTTAAATTTCAATAATAATTCAACATTCTGGTAATTCTGAGATGATTTTTTAAATAATGTCTATTTAGAGAGAGAGGTTTTGATAGACACCGAATAACCTGAATTAATGACCATAAGGACTGAGTGCTCTTTTCCATTAATTCTTGAAGCAAATCCTGAATCGCTACATTACATAGCCCGTCTTTGTGGAAGATCCTCACGTGGTATGGTGGTAAAGAAGGAAAACATTTCCTCTTTTTGAAGTAATTGCTTCTAATGGAAGCCTAATGACCTAAATGCTTATTTCTAAAACTTGAGCAGCAAAACTTGATAGGAAGCTAGTGAAAGATTTGAGAAATTATAACGTATACCCAAAATGCCAGGAAGTCCCATGTGGTTGAGAATCAATACTTAATGACAATTAAATAATTTACTAATTCACTTGTGCCGGATGTCATCATCCTTACTTTAAAAGCTGGAGTGACTTCTAGACATGCATCTTGGTACCAAGAGTGGGGTAGGGGCTGCTTCTGGCCAGGTGTCTTGCATCTTTTTAGGTGTCTTATGGTTTCTTCGAATTTCATGTTGCAAATTGAACAAGACAGTGAGAATAAAGTTTCCTTGTGGGCATTGAACTCATCAAACTTAATAACCAGTGGGGGCTTTGGATATTTTCAAGTGTAGCACTTGCATTTTTTAAAGATGAGAAGACAGAAGTTTAGAGGGGTTAAGTGGCGTATCCTAGGATGTATTAAGAGTGGCAATGGTTGAACTGCTTTGATAAAGATACAGTCTATTCCTGGATTTCGTGGAACTATTTTATAAAGGTGTATTTTATAGGTTTCCGAGATGGATTATGAACACCACATGAATCAAGTTGTTGATGTGAATGACCTATTTGGAGGTGGTTCTGGAAAATAAATAAATAAAATATCTCTCTTAGATAAAACCCATATGGTAACGTCTTAACAGTTGTTAAATCTGGTTGTCAGTATATGGGTGTTTATTTTACTATCTTTCATCTATTCCGTATGTTTGAACATTTTCATGATAAAATGTTTCAAAAGTAGCAGCAACTCTACTATGATAAATGTTGGAGAGATTACTTGAAACTCTGAAAGCTTAACTGTTGAAAATCATAAAAAATTTAATTGTCCTCTTTGTGTATTCTTCACATTTGTTAACTTAAGACTGTGACTAATGCAAAAATAGTTTAAACGTGTCTTGACTTACCTGCTGATAAATATTTACTGAGTCTATAGTTTTTCTTTATTTTAGCTCATTTAAAATGAACAAAACTCATTTTTAAAAACTGGTATTTCCTTTACAAAAGTTGCACATGCCTACCACTAAAGTTTGTGACTTCCCAAACTCTGAAATATATAGTTTTGATACCTTCACTTACTATAGTTTCCTAATTCCTGTAGAGGTTGGAAAGAAAATTGTCCATCATGAAAGCATTCATTATTTAAAATTCAATATAATAGGAAAGTTTGGTTTGCACCCCTATTTAACAAGATTTTCCAAATCCTGTTTGGAACTGATAATTTTGTCCAGGCAGGTTAAGAGGCTCTTTCCTTTGGAATGTTGATAAAATGTCTTTGTCTTTCATATTTGCTGAGGTTAATAGAAATTTATCAAGACACAATTCTTAGACTCTGGGACTATCCTTGTCTTTATTTAGGAATGACACATAAGCTTTGTCCAAGGAACAATGACTCATAATAGGCTATTGGAAACACCATTTATATTTGCATCTTTTTGTTATGCTTTTTCCCATTTTTTTCTGAGTTGCTACTTAATGCTGCTGTTTTATAAATTGACTTAATCCTATATGGTGTGGTTCTTTTAGGACACATTCTAGAATCTTTAAGCTTTTTGTCTTTTATAACTCAACTAGAGGCCCAGTGCACGACATTCATGCACTGGGGTGGGGGGTACCTCAGCTCGGCCTGCGCCCTCTCACAGTCTGGGACCTCTCAGGGGATGTCCGACTGTTGGCTTAGGCCTGCTTCCCACTCCTTAGCATCTTCCTCAGCTTGGCCTGCGCCCTCTCACTGTCTGGGACCTCTCAGGGGATGTCTGACTGTTGGCTTAGGCCTGCTTCCCACTCCTTAGCATCGCCTCGGAGAGCGGGAGAGGCTCCGCCACCACCGCTGCGCTTTCCAGCTGTGAGCCCGGCTTCTGGCTGAGTGGTGCTCCCCCTCTGGGAGCTTACTGACCACCACGGGGCAGCTCCTGCATTGAGCGTCTGGCATGTCATAGTGACTGGTCATTATGCTGTTTGGTCAATTTGCATATTAGGGTTTTATTATATACTGGTCATTATGCCGTTTGGTTGATTTGCATAGTAGGGTTTTATTATATAGGATATATGTAACACTTTTCACATTGCCAGATAAACTGAAATTTCTCATCTGGTGAAAGAATGATAGAAATTGTAGTATTTGAAACCTAGATTCATTCCTTATTTACTGAAAATTGTATGGAATACATTGTATGCTGTTTTCCAAGAATGAACTGGAATGGCATAGTCCTGAGACTATAAAAACTGAAAGAGTTGTTGGGAGATTTTAAAATGTATTTATTTATTTATAAAATATAGTTTGTGCTCTTGATTAATTGCTCTTAATTAACCTCCCTGCTCTTTAAATTAAATAAAAATGAACAAATATTCATTACAGTCTGGGAGAAACCTCATTCAATGCTTAAAGCACTGTGCAGAGCAGTAGAATGTTTCCTTTAAGGAAAGCCAGGAATTGAAGAGTAGAATCCACCTGACAAGTGCCTGTTTAGGACAGCTGTGTATCAGGAAAAGAGGTGGTTGATTAGTGCTAGAAGGAATTGAGCAAGGTACTGGTAAATAGTTCTTTGTGATGACATTTTATGTTGAAAAGTCTTTTGGGAGGTTAAATAAATAACTAAGGTACTTGTGGCTCAGCGAGTGGTAGCGGAGGTAGCCTTGGCATGGGAGTGAGGAGACTGCCTTTCTGGACATACCTTCTACTGCATTGAGCATAATGGTATGCCACTTACCACTGCAGAGCCTTGGCTTTTCAACTTGAAGTTGGTATGAAAATTTGTTTTTTTAGAAAAATTGGTGAATTATACTGTCGAAGAAGTATAATGACACCTTTTGAATATGCACATATAGCAAATCACCTTTTATTTTGTCCAGCAAATTAAACCAGATTTCATTAGTTTTAGAATAGCATTTACATTTTTACTCTGATATACGAAAAGCAAAGTGATCCTTTTATAAAATGCTGAAAGGAAGAAGAAAATAAAATGTATCAGTTAATTCTGCTTACTCAGAAGGAAATATTATTAATGTCTTTCCCTATGTCCTTTCACTCTTTCTTGTGGCATCTGTGTTTGTATAAAGTGTATTTATACAAATTTGGAATCAATTTACAGAATGCTCTTTGCCTTTTTGAATATTTGTCTTTCTCCTCTCATAACTGTACTTTATATGCATTTTATATTTCTTTATTTTAAAAATTAAGATTTTTATGGCAATTGTATTTTGTGAAATAGACAAATAACATTTTCTCATTTTGACCTTAGAATGCTGCAAAGGAGACTTTGTGTATAAATCTTTGACTGTAACTGATAGTTTTTTTGTTGTTGTTGTTAGGACGAGTTTCTTTAAGGGGCTCTGCTGGATCAAAGGTTGTACGCTGCCAGGTGGCTTTCCAGAAAGACTGTCCCAAAGTGTATTCCTATAGTGTATGAGAGTATTGGTCTCACCGTACTCTTGTCAGCCTTGGATTTTATAATTTTAAAGTATTTGTCAATATTCGCAATCACTGACTACTTGTAAGAATTTTTTTTCTTGTATTTATTTGGCTCTTTTTCTATGATAGAATTTTAATTTCCTTTGAGCTGGTGTACATCTCTTTGATGTTTTAGCACCTTGTCAACATCTACTTGATGCTAGAGAATTCAAATTATTTAGGAAGGGATTCTATTAGTGAAGTTATAAAATAAATAGGTCCCTAAGTGTTTGAGAGCAAAATAGCAAGTCTCAGTCCCTATGGTAAAATAATTTTGACACTTTATGAAAACAAATCAGACATTCTAATGATTTATTTAAAAAATGCCAATTAACAGATATATTTGTTGCTGCCCCAAATAAAGCAGCAGTTACAAACATAGTCTCAGCATTATTTAAATAATTAATATTTTCTGGGGAATTCATATTTATATTTTTAATTAGTTCCGAAAGGTTCTAGCCCACTTGATATAGCAGTAGTGTATCAATATTCATAGTTTCATAAGATTTAAATAAATAAAATATGTTTGAAGCAAATGATTTGGGGTGTGGCTAAAATATAAGACTTTCCAGAATATGAATTATGTCCACCTCTGTATCTCCACTTCTCTGTTTCTGTATAACTTCAGAGCCTTTGATCTTTAAAGCTGGACACTGCTTCACACTATATTTTGTCACTTTCAAACTATATGAACCCTATTTTTTACATATTTGTGGTAGAAACAATAGCTCATATCTGAGAGTTGTCCATGAGATACTGTGCCTGCTTAAGGACCAACATAACACACTGTCTACAAACATAGAAAGTATCCCATAAATGCTGTAGTCATTCCTACCTTGATGGTCTTCAGAAAGACCAAACAGGATTATGAGAGAAAAAGAAGAGTAGGAAGAGGGAACAACTTCTACCCAATTATGAATGCTCTTAAGAAATGAATGACCTGATTTTTAAGAGTTTAAATAATTTAAAAAATGAATGTCATTTGAACACTTCATAAAATTATAGGCTGATCTCTAGATATAACTGACACTAACATCAGGTAAATTTAGCAGCTTTCAGGTGTATAATGGCGTTGTTACCTATAGTCGCCATGCTGTACATTAGATCCCTAGAACTTATTCATATTATACCTGGAACTTTGTACCCTTTAACCAACATCTTCCCATTTCCCCACTCCTCAACCCCTGGTAACCACAGTTCTACTCTGTTTCTGTGAGTTCAGTGTTTCTAGGTTTCACATATAAGTGAGATCATACAGTATGACAAGTGACTTATTTTTTTTCTGCTAAAGGTAAGGTCTTTATGTCATGAGAACTTGTCATTTTCCATCATGTGTCTCCCTAGTGTAATGGGTGGGACATTTTGTAGTTGCTGCTCAAGTTAAAATAGTACAGTTTGGTAGCCTGTTTGAAGGCTTTAAACTACAAAAAATAAAATCACTAAAGTCTAAAAATATTTTAACTGAGACTAATCTCTCATAATGATTATGGAAGGATCCACTCATCACAGGTCTTCCTAAGCTCCCCCACAGCTTTGTTGCTATTGAGTAGGATTCTGCCATCCTGGAAAGTTCTTCCAAGTTCCCAGTGAATGCAAGATCTCTCTTTGGTGCTCGTTTGATATACCTCGTGGTTCTTAGATCTGATTGTATTGCCTTTGTATCAACTTATAGGACCAACTCAATTCATCATTTATTTCTGACACAAGGTACAAAATTTTTAATGAAAATAGATTTTCCATGCATCAAAATTCTATAGCACATCTGTCAAAGGTTTGCTTTACACGGAAAATCACAACCTTGATATTTAACATTGGTACATAAGATACTGAAATATATTTGATGAAATGAATTAAGATAGAATATCAGTTTGCAAGGCAGGGCGTTGATGATGGAACTTCCCTTGCAGTTTCTTTGTTGAACTCCAATTCCAGATCTGTTCCCACTCTTTCATTGTCACTGAATAACTTTTTTCTTATCATCAGTTTGGCAAGAGATAAGCTATCAATTACTTGTAGAAAATTACTTAGAAATGAATCGATATTCTATTTATTGTGTCGCCTCTACTTTGAAAGGTTATAGCCCTGTTTCTTGCAACTAATCTCAGAATTCTTTAACCTTAGTGTGTGCACAGATTTTTTTTAACTTCTGTCTTTTATATCTAGCAACTGAACTTAATGCTAAGTATGAAGTATGATCTTAATTTTCATATTTCATTAGTATAAATACAGGTTAAGGTAAATTTCCTGATATCTAGGCTATTTAGAAATTAAGCTGAAGATATTATTTCGAGGATTTCAGATAGCTTTTATGCTCATTTTGAATCTCCCTTTTTCTTCTTGTGTTTGCTTTTGTGAATGGCTGAAAAAAATTTTTCAAGTTGTAACCCTGTTTAGTGGTACTGAAGTGCAGCGACTATTGGAAAGTTCATATAGAATATATTCTTGTGATTTTTTTTCATGTCTTAACATTTTAAGTTGAAGGCATTTGATTGTTAGGACATAATGGAAATGAATTTGACTGTATCCCATTGACCTGTAATGTGACAATGAACAGAAATTAGAGATGAACTTCATTTTATTCAGTACTATTTATAAAATGGTGTTAAAAATTTGGAAGTAAAATAACTGGTCTCTGCTATTTTGGTGTGGTGACATCATTGTACACAAAACACAACTTCAAATCCTATGCAGTTTATACATGCACAGATGTAATTGCTAATACAAACCAAAAAAAGAAAAAGAGGGAGTGAGAGCTAGATGGTGGTTAGGGCATATAATAATTAGCATTTTTCAGTAACAACATCTGTTGCTGGCATTATTGGCAATATTGTAGGAGAAAGCAATCATTAAAATTAGCTAATGCTCAGTTTAAGTGCCACACAATGTACTGACATTTTCAATATTTTTACAAGTTTTGCATGTTCTCATTTCAATAAATATGTGTTTTAGAGTCTGTATGAATGCCTTGTATTATATTAGAAATGTCCTTCAAATGTCTCCAAATTGATCTGGGGCTAAAGCTTGTAATTCCATTGGGACAAAGTTGAGTTGACATGAATTATCATAGATGTCTATTATCCAACACCTGTGAATGGATCTTGCTGTGAATTTGACTCTACTTGATTTTGATCACCACTGGGTTAGAAATTTCCTTCAACCTGAAACACGCATTTTCCTCAAATCTTATCCTCTTATCATTCTTTTGATTTTTCATCTTAGAATTCATATTTGAGATTTAATTAATGGATTGTGAGTCATTAGATTAATTTGACAACGGTCAACCATTGATTCTGACCTATGATTCTTTCCCTGTAGAGGGGTGTGTTGCCCACAAAGCCTCAGGTGAGCCCCTTTCACCACGTTGTGTTTGTCCTTAATCCCCTTGCATAGCCTTTGCTGTACACTTGTTTGCTGATTTGGGAGTTTGTCAAAGTGAGAAAAGAAAAGGAATCCATACTTTCTTTAAAGGTGAAACTCACCAGTGAATCAACATTTGAATCATATACTCAGATACAAAACTAATGTGGATTCTGAATAATTGCTCATGAGAATTAATGTGGAGTCAGAAATTATGTTTCTGGAAATATTTTGATGAGTGAAATGTTTCCCATTCAATTTTGTTAGGCCTGTGTTTCATAGACTGGATATCCCTTGAACCCTGTTCTGGGAGATGTAAAAATGTGTATCTTGACAGTGATTTCTGTGGTCCAATTATTTTGAAAAATTCTGCAAATTATGTCTTTCGTGTGTGTGTTGCATGGTACACATTATATGTTCAAGGCTATGAATTCTGCAGTAAAGAAACATATTTAACTTTGTTCATCTCACTGTTTTTCAAACATTTTTTTTCTTGAACCAGTTTATCATTAAAATCAATTTAGACAATGCTGTTCCAGTCACACGAAAGTTTACTTGCTTCATGTTTGTTGAAGGTTGTGGGAAAGACTTCGAGGTCAAGGCTAGAGGGAACTCTGCTCAGCCAGAAGCCGGGCTCATG
The DNA here is from genome assembly GCF_000412655.1 of Myotis brandtii. Lineage (NCBI taxonomy): Eukaryota > Metazoa > Chordata > Mammalia > Chiroptera > Vespertilionidae > Myotis > Myotis brandtii. The sequence continues at coordinate 18,943,280 of NW_005354291.1, forward strand.
GCTGGCGAGCACAGTGGTGGTGGCAGGACCCTCTCCCGTCTCCACTGCAGGCGGGCAGTAAGGAGCGAGGGGTCCCGGATGGCAAGAGCCCTGGACTGGGAGAGGGATATCTGACTGCTGGCGGGATGTCTGACTGCGAGAGGGATGTTGTGCACTGGGCCTCTAGTAAAGAGTAAAACCGAACCCCTTAACCTGCCCTACAGGCCCTGCATGATTAGGCTTCCATTGATCTCTCCAACCTTATTATTTTTTAAAAAATCACTCCTGTGCCACATTTGAGCCACATTGACCCCTTTTTCTTGCACAACCCAAACTATCTACCACTGACTTTTGCATCACTATCCCCTCATCCTGAAGCAATTTTCATTGATCTTCATTTGGTAATTCCTCATGTGTAGTAGCATGGGCCCTTGATGTAAACTCTTTTCTTCTGTTTAATTCAGTTACTCTGAACTAGATCAGCAATGGGCCATGTAGTGTACACTGGTAAAATCTTGAACCATTTAAAAATTTTATGACTCTGAATTATTACTTAAATAATTCTCAGTTAACTATAGCTGACTTAATAAAGTAGGGTTTGGGGCTAGGATTTAGAGACAGTTTATTGGATACCTTCAAATCCTAAAAATGAGTAGCAAGTCTTCTTGGATTAAGCCACAGGCCATAATAATTTGCCACAGCCAGCATTGTAATTCTAATCACAATTGTGAATCAGTTATATTTGTTTCTTATTCAACCATGGATCAGTGGTTGCTTTGGACATTTGTGTTTTCTGATAGGTGTTTCTTTGATAGCCTTTTCAGATTTTAAAAATTGAGGTGAAATTCAGATAGCATAAAATTAACCTGTGAACATCTTTGATAGGATTTAAACTTTGATTTTCATCTTTATTTCTACAGTTATTTAATATCGTCTAAAAAGACCAGAATGTTTTTCCAATGTTTGAAAGGAATTCTTTTGTCTCCCCAAGTCATATGCCCACTGGCTCATTGGACAGTCTCTCTGAAATCTATGCCAGTTATGCTTTTATAAATTGTAAGCCTGCATTTCTTGTGCCAGGTTCCACTACAGGCACAGGTGGGCTTCGGCATAGCCAACCCACCATGTCACTCCACCACCTGGTGAAGAAATCTGTCAGGAATCTGAGAAGACTGCGTGTCGCTCCTATAGACTATTCTTTTGCCTTTGAATCTGCTAACAGAAATCAGTGATTGAATAAAGCGCCATGAATCAATTCAGACTCTGCATTATTGATTTCCAAGCAGAAATAGTGCCATCTACTCTTACACTGTTGGTTACATTCAGGGTCAATAGAAATGATCTCCTGAGAAATCAGAGGGCAGTTTTCATTTGGATTAGACAGGAATAGGCTCTGTCTTCCAGCTGTCCACATGTTTTAAGTTCTTAATGACTTAATACCACTTTTGAATGAATTGGATCCACTCCATTCCTACTCTGGTGAATAGAAAAGGAAGCATTCTCTAGCATGCAGATGACATGTTTAGTAACAAAAATTAGGAATATTTTTAATTACTCACTGTGACCTCACTGTCCCATGCCTGCCATCAATTCATTATCCTAAAGCAGCTGTTTTCAACCGGTGTGCCACAGCAGCTGTTTTCAGCTGGTGTGCTACAAGAATTTTTAAAACATGGAATACCTGACTATTTAGTCAGGGGCACTGACATCTTTTCTCTTAGATTTCAAATTTAAAAAATGACAGCAGCCCACACCACAATGAGTCAAAATTATACTTATTTTTTAAATCAGA
>NW_005354291.1:18945107-18948104 GCF_000412655.1 Myotis brandtii
TGCTGCAGAATTTTAGTAATTAGTGTATGTGTCCATGAGATGAAAAAGGTTGACAACCACTGTCCTAAAAGCCATCATTGTGATTTCGCGGGATATTCCCTGTATTTAAAGTAGTATAGTTGGAAGTCTGAAAAAGCAAGTTGTCTCAGTTTGGTACCCAGGTTTGTATTTGGCAGCTAATTTCTCTTAACACTATCAGGAAGGCACATTTTTAAAGCTAGACCTGCTGAGGTGATGTTAATGAAGGCCACAGTTATGACTGTTGGGTTATATTTACTTTGAACATCTTCCAGCCTAAATTCATTGTTGGCTGTGCTTTGTGGATGATGTAGGAATTTGATTGCCTTGGGTTTGCATTAGAGTGAACTTAGCTCCTATACTTCTTCAGGTCAACTCAGGACAGGTAAAGTGTATTTCACTTAGAAATGTGTCCTTTTTATTCAGCTTTTTATAAATGTCCATCAGCCCTGCTCTACATGGCCAGGTTGTTGAAGCATAATCACATTGCATTTAATAGTCTGCATAGAGTTACTATTCTAGGGAGTATGCTTGCAAGGGAGCATAATCTCAAATTTATTGCCGCCCACTCAGTACCATTCAGAGCTTGCCTGAGAATTAGGGAGGATTCTCTGAAATATGCAGTCCAACTATTTCTCCAGATAACAAAACTTCATCCCTGGATTTAGCGGATCATTGGGTAGTCCCTACTTTGACTGTTGTGTTGTCCTTTAAAAGCTTGCTTTGATTAAATTGCAACTTGGTGGTTTAAAAAGAGAATATATATGAGTGTAAGTGCACTTACATTGTATTTCAGAAGATGGATCTTTTTTTGCAAACTAAATTAAAAGGTATAGTGACTATTTGAAGAAACCATCTGTCACTATTTGAAAGGTATTATTAGGATCATAACTTTTAATGTCATTGTCGTACAGTGGAAAAGAAAAGCTTTGGGACATCAATTGCAGGTTCTCTCCTTTGTAATGCCACACTACTTCAAAATTTGGAAGTCTATATGGCTGAATATTTTTTTTCCAATTTTTAAATTATATTCATTTTTAACTGTTGATACTGCCTTTTTGCATATGATATTCCTTAATATAAATTTCTTCACTTTATGTAAGTACTATGCCACAGCCAATCTTCAATTTGAAATTTAATTTTATACTTCTGTGTACTTATAAGTAAATACAAAACATAGGAAATTAATAACTGCATTTTAGTTACAGACTAAAAATCTTTAGAGTTGATTTTTAAAATCCACTTGCTTCAAATACAGTAATTTTAGTACTGAATGGTTAACCATGAAATTTTAAAATCTGACCCCCATTTCAATTTTATTTGTCCAGCTATTCATTCATTTGGCAAATATTTATTTTTGTGCCCATTATGCACCTGGCACTGTGAAAACCTTTCCTCAGTTCTTTCTCTATGTCATAATTAATGTTTGCAAATTAGAATACTTTATGCTTACATGTTTTATTAAAGTTAGAGCTATGAATGAAGTTGTATCGCCAAACACATTAGCCCCCAAATGGCAGAATGCACAAAATATGTTCTATTTATACTCAAAGATTTAATATTACATATTTACATATAATACTTAATAAGTTTCATGTTCTATCAGAATTTATATTCTTTCAAGAAGAACCATTAAGATGAGAATTAGCCGTAGCCGGTTTGGCTCAGTGGATATAGCGTCGGCCTGCAGACTGAAGGGTCCCGAGTTCGATTCCGGTCAAGGGCATATAGCTTGGTTGCGGGCACATCTCCAGTAGGGAGTGTGCAGGAGGCAGCTGATCGATGTTTCTCTCTCATCGATGTTTCTAACTCTCTATCTCTCTCCCTTCCTCTCTGTAAAAAATCAATAAAATGTATAAAAAAAATTTTAAAAAAAAGATGAGAATTAAATTGACCACACACAATTCTTGATGTGATTAAACTATTTAGTCTTTTAAAATTGATCCATTTGATTTTGATACTTAGAAAATAACCCATTATATTAGATATAATAGCTTTGTAATCATGATAATTTTAAAATCATAAATGACTTCCTCAAGGAATCAGAGCATATTATGAATTTGTTATCTATGTGATTAAATAAGCACAGCAAATTTATATTAAATTGGTCAATACACATGCTTTATTATTGTGTCAATAGACTGGTCAGGTTTTTGGTTGTTATTGTTTTTCATTTTTAAATCAATAAGTGGAAGCATGACCACAATCTTACATTCATTAATAAAGTACCACGGTGTTTTAAGCCGTTAGGATAATTTGGCATTTAGGCAGGACTTTCTATTTTACATGATGTCATTATCATTTGAAAACTCTCCCTATCAATTTGGTCATTCTCAAAATGCAACCCATTATAGGATGAAATAGAATAACTACTTAATGAGGCAGGTTACAACTTTACAACCTCTTAAATCAGAATATGGGACAAGTCCAGTTTACCTTTAAACTGTTTTGGTGTCTGTATGGAAAAGATGTTAGTGTGCCTTGTGACATTTCTCAAGAAGTACACAATGATGAATACATTTTTTTCTACATGATTTATTCCTGGAGAGTTTATTTAATCTATGTGAAGTTGCCCTGGATTTTGGTTGAGTTTGCCAAAATGTACCAAAAATGTAAATGATCCCACATCTACCACTTGGCGTATAGAATCTGGAGAAGACAAAGTCAGGCTGGCTCCGTAAGAAATAAGAGCATTTAAATGACCTCTTATGATCTCTCCCAATTCTGAGTGTGATTTTGTGAATTAATGTCTATATTACAATTGAGTTAAAAATAAGGAAGCATCTTGGGGCTGATTAAACTCCATCCAGAAAAGGCATTTGGCATAAAAAAATAGTCTTTCAACCTGGATTAGCTCACTACATGTATTGTTTTAAGTATGGACTTCCCTCAGCCAGACCCCAATGCTAGATATTCTGTGTCTATATGAATGTCTGTCTGTCTGTCTGTGTGTTTTTTTTGTTTTGTTTTGTTTTTTTG
>NW_005354291.1:18948495-18954994 GCF_000412655.1 Myotis brandtii
TTTATTATTAGAAAAAAGTTTAAATTATAGTTGACCTACAATATTATATTAGTTTCAGGTGTACAACATAATGATTCAACATTTATATCCCTTACAGAGTGATGACATCAGTGTAGTAACCATAGTTATTACGGAGGCCTTCCCTATTTTAGAAATCGATTTAAAAAACCATAGTTTCTAAAAGGCAAGAAGAACCATAACACTTTCAAACGTATTATTTGGGAAATGTTCAATTTCTACTGTTGATGTGCTGAATTGTAGGGAATGAGAAATAGCATCTGAAACAACACTGTTTTGTTTTTATGGGTTTTTTTTTTACTACTTTTTCTCATCTCCTGTATATCTGTTTCTGTATTTCATTTGTTTCTGTATTTCTGTATTTCATAGTAAAGAGCTGGTGAGTTGGGGACAAGACAGCTCTGGGGATTTACCTGTCTCAGACTTTAAAAAAAAATCCTGCTGTGTCCTGTCAACATGCGCCCATGTTGGTGACATTACCATGAGAAAGAGGAAGGAATAAGGGGTTAGTGTAGAGTGAAATGGCAGCTTTAAGGTCTGAAACAAAGAGAAGAAAGAAGCAAGAGGAGAGGAGTAGAAAAGGATTTTAACTGGAGGCAGAAGGTGAGTTTGAGATCTGGGATCTCTCTTCTTTTGGTCCAGAGTATACTTAGGTTGGAAAGACATGAGGAGATGCTTGTATAGTAAGAGCAGCCCTGCTGCATTGTAATGAGGTTAATGTTTCAGTACATAGGTTATATATAGCATGGAGCTAATACAGTGATTTTTCAACTAATGTGCCGTGCCGCAAGAATGTTTTTAAAATATATTTTTATTGATTTCAGAGAGGAAGGGAGAGGGAGAGAGAGATAGGAACATCAATGATGAGAGAGAATCATTGATCGGCTGCCTCCTGCATTCCCCCAACTGGGAACTGAGCCTGCAACCTAGGGATGTGGCCTTGACCAGAATTGAACCTGGGACCCTTCAGTCTGCAGGCCGATGCTCTATCCACCGAGCCAAATCAGCTAGGGGCCTCAAGAATTTTTAAAAGATGAAATTCCTGACTATTTAGTTAGGGGCCCTGACCTCTCTTTCTTTATACTGTCAAATAAAAGACGACAACAGCCAAAACAATAGCCATCTGGTGTGAATGAATCAAAATAATATTGACAACAGCCAAAACAACAATAGCCATCTGGTGTGAATGAATCAAAATAATATTGTTTTGGTCAGATTGGCAAAAAATACATTTTTTTGGTGTGCTACAGAATTTCAGTAATTAGTTTATATTTTGGTCAGATTGACAAAAAATACATTTTTTTTGGTGTGCCCCAGAATTTCAGTAATTAGTTTATGTGTGCCATAAGATGAAAAATGTTGAAAATCACTGCTCTAAGGGTGTCCTGAAGTCAAACTGTGTGACCCTGGCAAATTAGTTAATTTCTGGGTTTCATTATCTTCATCTATGAAATGGGGATAATGCTACTGTTTACCCCTTAAGGTTGTTGTGAGGATTAAATGAGCTATTACTGGTAAAGTGCTTAGAGAATGCTTATTTAATTGTAATATTCATATTTAACAGCAATTTATTGGTATGGGAATAGCAATGTGGGTAAGTTTTAAAAAACATGCATTAGGAACCATTTTAGAGAGGTATTGTTATTTTATTGCTAACGTGAACAGACCATATAGGATATCAAACCTTTTATGGGTCTCCAAAGAGACCATGTACTTTTCTGACTTTGGGCCTCTCTTTGTGACTGGATTGCCTTTTTCCTAGAAACTTTATTACGGGGTCATCTCAAATACCATCTTCTTAGTGAATTTTTTTGAAAGCTGCCAGCTAAGAATTAGTTTACCCTCTACCTGGGACTCCCATGGCATTATAAAGTTAACATCTTTAATATGGCATTTGTCTCATTACAATGAGATTATCTCACACATGTGTATTCCCGCCCTGTTGGCAAATACTGAGTCTGGTAATTTAAATAATCAACATGTGTGGTCTGTGTATGTGAAACAGGTGGATGTCACTGATGCTTGATTAGGAAAGGGACAGGATTCTCTTAGTGTTCACAGGGAAGATTTTCTTAATGCTTGAATCCCCGCCATGCCCTTTACCTTGCATGTGAGATCCCATTTTGAGAGTGTTCTAAATATCTGCTCCAGATCCTAGGAAATACTCTAGGGAAGCTGATCTGGATGATTATGGAATAGAAATGTTTGTTTTCTTTTTCTTCTTCCTCCTCCTCCTCCTGCTTTTCTCCTTTTCCAACTCCCTCCCTTCCTCCTCTTCTTTCTCTTCCTTCTCTATCCTTCCTCCTTTTGGGGGTGTGTGTGTGGGGTACAGTTAATTTATTTAAAGCTCCTGTTTCTTTTTGCTCATCCACTTAGATATGTATTAAATTTTAGTTTAAATAGATTTTCATTATATTCACGAAGTATTTTACCATATTTTTCATGAAATTTGAATTAATAACTGGTTGAATATTTTCTGTTTATAGACTATTTACATATACATCTTATGTTACTCACCCCCTTCCCCCGAAACCCTGCTTTTGAGTTAGTGTTTTCTTTTACAAAAGATGGCATTCTATAATGAAGAAAAATATAGTACTATCATGACACCAAATTTAAGAATAATAGCCATATACAAATTTGTGGGATTGGCTGATAAGAGTTTTTTTTACTGGTTTATTATTCTTAAGTGGATTAATAATATGTGCTTTGTTCTGATATCTTTATAGGCATATTAGAAATCATCTGCATTATAATGCTGTGTCATCTAATCTGAGGGGAAATAAAGCGTGGGCATTTATAGGCTTTTATTTATAAATGGATCTTTTAGAAGTGTTTTCTCACATAGAGGAAGTTTAGCTCTAGGAAACAGGAAAGGATGGTAGAAACTCCCATCTGCTGTGGAAAATGACTTTTGCTCTCATATTGGGCCCATGATTGTTGCAGATATCCATTTCATTTTGAATCGCCTGTATTTAAATATTAGATAAAACTAATTAATATAAGAGTAAGATTATTAGTAACTCCATAAATATTAGTATAAAGACAGTGCTGGTAACATATTTGGAGAAGCATTAGAAAGAAATACGTGGCAGTGTGCCCAATCTGCCTAGTTTCTTCCAGAAAATTACAAAGGAATCTTCCATATAAACTAATTTTCTTACTCGTATTTTTTCGCCCGAAGTAGTGGCTCTGTTGAGTAGAGGACTGAACATGTGGGCGTGGGTCCTGATTTGGAAACTTCACCAGCTGCATGAGTTGGGTCAAGTCACTGAAGTTCTCTGTGCCCCAGATGAGAAAGGATGAAATCACTTATTATCACTCCATTTTGTCAATCTTAATAGAGACATTAGGAACATCTGTAAAGCTGGAACCTATAAAGTCATGATTTCAATTATTTAAGAAACAATACAAAATATGCCTTTGAAATTCTTTATAGGGTGTTGTGTTTGTGACAGTGATAGCAAGAATGTGTTCAATGCTATTTTGCAAATAACATAAAGTGATTCTAAATACCTATTACTATATTCTATTTCATTTATAGACTAGAGGCCCAGTATACTAATTTGTGCACTAGTGGGGTCCCTTGGCCTGGCCTGTGGGATCGGGCCGAACCCAGCTCTCCGACACCCCCCGAGGGGTCCTGGATTGTGAGAGGGCGCAGGCCAGGCCAAGGAACCCCACTGGTGCATGGTCAGGGCCAGGGAGAGATGTGGGAGGTTGGCCAGCTGGGGAGGGACCATGGGAGGGCTCCAGGGTGTGTCCAGCCCATCTCACTCAGTCCTGATCAGCTGGACCCCAGCAGCAAGCTAACCTACCAGTCAGAGTGTCTGCCCCCTGGTGGTCAGTGCACGTTATAGAGATTGGTCGACCAGTCAACTGTCTGCCCCCTGGTGGTCAGTGCACATCATAGCGAGCAGTTGAGCGGCCTTAGCATATCATTAGCATATTCCGCTTTGATTGGTTGAACAGACGACCGGACGATTGGACACTTAGCATATTAGGCTTTTAATATATAGGATGGAGATGGGTCCTTTTTAGGACAATGGAAAAGGGCTTTTAAAATTTCATTATGGCACAGAGAATTCAGTGAAAAAAGGACAGCTCCCCTTTTAGGTAGATTACTAAATCAGCTCTTTAAAATTCTGGGTATTAAAGGTTCAAGGGTTCTGCAAGTTACAGAATTAGGAAATGGTCATCAGATATTTCAGATACTCATACAGGCTACTTAACTAACAAAAGGCTATATAATTGTACAATTCCAAATTATATTTTTATGGTTTATACTTTCCAATGTAATAGGAAAATTTATTGGTGAGGCATTTATTTTTATATTTCACTTCTTAGCTTACCTGTGATTTATTGACTTTGCTTTCAGAATTAAGACGTTCCACTTTGTTAAGAAAGCATTTTGTTTATTTTTAGTTTGTAAATAATACCTGATATAAAATCGCTATTAGTAGAATTCTCTTAAATGTTTCAGTGGAGATGGTTGAAAAGCCTGAAGATTCGGGTAAAGAAACTGGTATGCTTTGTTCAGTGAAAAGCTGCCCAACTTTTGGGTAAAAGTAATAATAAAAATGTTTATGAATTGATTTGTTCTAAATATTTTTTCTTCTTCAAATCAACCTTATGTAACATGGGACAAAAGCTAAATGCACAACTCAACTACGATTCTCTTTGCTTTCTCTGGATCAATTGAATATAGTATATTTCATCTTCCTTTTATGTATGCATGTATGACAAAAAGGATTGAGCAACATTGAATGATGCTAATTATTTTGAAAATTTAAACAATGTTGGAGATTTATAAAGACTAGTTCTAAAACTGAAGTGGGGAAAAAATCAATTTCTGATTGAAAATCTTTCTGTTGATAATGGGCCAAGTAAATAGTTTTCTTTTCAGACAAGATTTCTGTAGCTGTATTACAGATACAAAGCCCTAACAATGACCAGTAAATAGTTCATTTTCATTGTTCAAGCTTTTGAAAAAGCGAATATGGATTTGGACAGTTATTAATTTACATATATGTTAAGTATGGGTATTTATTTAAAGAATTAATGAGAACCCTGATTTATGTTTTTAAACTAGTCTACTTATTCTCTCTCACCTTTTCAATTGTTTTCCCATGGTATTACAGTAGTTATTTCACTAAATCTGAAAATCCCTGCTGATACAGCATCAATAATAAACAGACCATTATTCTTAGCATGGCTTTCAGAAACATCTGCAGATTTTTTTGTCCACAAGGTACCTCTCCAACCTCCTCTAACTCTAGATCTCCCACTAGGTGAAGCATCAGGCGTTACAGGTACCCCAAATGGTGTCCTACCTTAAACATGACATCTGTTCTCTTTCCTCACTTTCTGTAATTCTAATTCACCTTCAAGACACAATCCAAGGGCTGTATTTTATAGGAAGCTTTGTTTCCATTAGTTCAAAATAATTTATCTTGAAAAATTGGTAGATTCGGTAACAGTTGACTTATACAAGGCAGCCATTGCCTGAAAAGTGAGCTGATGGTTCCCATGGACTGCTGCTCCCCAAGATCCCAACCAGCCCCTGTGTTTTCCCCAACACTGAGGTTGTCCCTGTGCACCATCAACTTTGTGCTATCGTTTTTCTTACAAGCAGATTACTTTGTCATCTACAGTAGTTGCATTTCAGTTTGTAGCCTCTGGTGTAGAGCTTATGTCTGAGTAGCTCATTGAAAAATGAGATTTGACTACACAAATGGAACCCTGACCCAGTTTCTGTCTCCTTTCAGTAAATTTTTTTTCTTTGCCCCATCGCTCTGTGTGTGTACTCAGGCATAGGGAGCATGAATAAGGGTGGGGCTAGTGCTGGGCTTATCTCCAGGAAAAGGGCTGTTGGCTACAGTTGTGCTTGGAGCAAGGGCATTACACCCAAGTGCTGTCATTCCCATTGTAAAGACCACGATTTGTGCAAGACTAATAGCTTGTACAATAATTCATCAGTTTATAGTTTACTCTCTGTTTTTTTACTTTACTCTTGGTTTCAAATAAGATCTATATTTTGAATAATGTTGATAAACCCTTTATCTTTCTGTCGTAGAATTTGTAGCTCTATTTGGTTACTTGACTATAAACATGACCTTTTTTATTTTGGGAACATACACATGGTATCAAATATACACTTTTCACCATTTTAAAGTGTCCAGTTCAGTGGCATTAAGTGCACTCACAATGTTGTGCAGCCATCACCACTGTCCAGCTGTAAAACTTTGCATCATCTGAAACTGAAACTCTGTACTCATTAATCAACAACCCCCCACTCTCCGCTTCCCCTGGCCCCTGGTAACCACCATTCTACTTCCTGTCTCTAGGAACTTGACACTGTAGGCACCTCATGTAAGTGGTATTTTATAATGTTTGTCCTTATGTGTAGGTATTTCACTTAGCGTAATATTTTTAAGTTTCACCCATGTTACAGCATGTATTAGAATTTCATTCCTTTTTT
>NW_005354292.1:0-536 GCF_000412655.1 Myotis brandtii
CACGCAGCCTGCTGTTTGTTCGTTACTATTACTGTGACAGCATCCTGGATAATTTGCATATTCCTCTATGATTAGGATAGATGGCCAAGATCTGGAAGCAGCCCAAGTGCCCATCAATAGAAGAGTGGATAAAGACGCTGTAGTGCGGTACATTTACACAATGGAATACTATGTGGCCATTAAAAAGAAAGAAATCTTACTTTTGTGCAGCATGGATGGCCCTGGAGAGTATACAATGCAATAAAGCCAGATAAAGAAAAAAATACTCAATAGGAATAAATAACATCACAATTTGCAAATAATGTGACTGTGCACGTAAAAGACTGAAAAAAATTACCACCTCTTGGCGGTGTGATTGTGATGACTGAGCAGGAACACACGCCACTGCTCCTGCCACCATCTTACAAACCCAAGGGCTGTCCTCAGAAAGGTGTGGATAGGCCTCCTTTGTGCGTTGCCACGGACACTTCCTGCTGATTTGGACACAGGACTGAGGACACTCATGTTCCAAGGCGACCTAAAGGGGGGAATGGAGA
>NW_005354293.1:0-4449 GCF_000412655.1 Myotis brandtii
TGTGCGTGACAGGGGGTGGCGCCACAACCTCCCAATCAACCCTGTCTTGAGTGTGACAGGAGGCGGCGCCCCACCCCCCCAATAGGCCCTACCCTGAGCTTGACTGAGGGTAGCATCGCAACCTCCCGATCCGCCCTGCTCTGTGCACGACAGGGTGTGGCACCCCAACTCCCCAATCGGCCCTGCTCTGAGCCTGACCAGGGGCTGCGGGGCAGGCACCTAAGGATTGGGCCTGCCCTCTGCCACCCAGGAGCGGGCCTAAGCCAGCTGGTCGTTATCTCCCGAGGGGTCCCAGACTGTGATAGGGCACAAATGGGGCTCAGGGATACCCCCCCCCCGCCAGGGCACAAATTTTTGTGCACCGCGCCTCTAGTATATCTGCCAACTAACTTTTAACTTTTTGAAATATCACACACATAAGAAAGTACAAATTTTAAGTGTCTAATATAGACCACTGAATTTTTATAAACAGAACACACTTGTGTAACCAAAATCCAGATCAAGGCACAGAACATTGCCAACAACCTGGAAACTTGTCATTCCCCCCTCTAGTCACTATACCCCAAGGATAACTACTATCCTGACTTTTAACACCAAGGATGGATTTTGACTGATTTTGAACTTTATATGAATGAAATCATACAGTAAGCAATTTTCTGTGTCTAGCTTTTTCTGAACCTCTCTTCACTTTTAATTCTGGTATAATGCTGAAACCAGTTTTTCCAAGAGAAATGTTTCTAAAATTGGATTGCAGGCTTTCTAAATAATTGTGTCATTAGTATAATGTTTTTTAAAATTAGTATTAGCTTCCAATATTATCACTCATTAATTTTATTTTGTAAAATTTTTAAAAATATTCATTTCAGAGAAAAAGGGAGAGGGAGAGATAGAAACATCAATGATGAGAGAGAATCATTGATTGGCTCTCACATGCCCCACACTGGGGATTGAGCACACAGCTCGGGCATGTGCTCTTGACCAGAACTGAACCAAGGACCCTTCAGTCTGCAGGCCAGTGCTCTATCCACTGAGAAAAACCAGTTAGGGCTTTTTAATAAAATTTTTAAGATGGAAATTCCAGACGTGGTACAGGGTGTTGGTGTGGATGTGTCTTGAGACAGAGACTCTTAAAAGAAAAACCAATTAAAAAAATGTACAAAGAGTTGATCAGAGATTAACTTACTACTTTGCCTAGACAAAGAATCTTAATCAAATTTATTATAACACTAGGGGCCCGGTGCACGAATTCGTACACGTGTAGGGTCCATAGGCCTGGCCGGGAATTGGAGCCTGCTGGCCTCGGGAAGGGATGGGGGAAGGACTGTGGGCCTATTGGGGCCTGCCGCTGGGGGGAGGGATGAAGCACAGGAGGTTGGTCACTGGCCCTGAGGAGGGAGTCGATCATTGGGTGCAGAAGGAATGGATGTTAGATGCCAACGCACGCGCCCCACCACCATGTGGTTCCCCACCTCACCCCTCCTCCCTCCCTTGTGACCACACTACCACTGCCACGGGAAGTTGGTGAGCCAATCAGGGCCTGCCAGCTGAGGGGGAGGGACACAGCATGGGAAGTTGGCTGCCAGCCCCAAGGAGGGAGCTGGTCCTCAGCCCCTCTGGGAAAGGAGCCACACACCCCCGGTTCCCCATCCCAGCCCTGGGCCAAAGGCCTCAGCGGGGTCAGGAGAGGAGGCAACGGTCACTGGGCCAGGCGCAGAAGGAATGGATGCCAATGCTGTTGGCCAACCACAGGAGATTGGCTGTGGGAGTGCACTGACCACCAGGGGGCAGCTTCTGCATTGAGTGTCTATATACCCTGGTGCTTTTATATATATTCTAGGGGCCTGGTGCACGAAATTCATGCACTGGGGGGGGTGGTCCCTCAGACCAGCCTGCCCCCTCTCACATATTGGGAACCCTCAGGGATGTCCTACTGATGGCTTAGGCCTGCTCCCTGCTCCCCTTGGAGAGCGGGCCTAAGCTGCAGTCTGGTCTCCCTTTTTTGGGAGGTGACTGGGCTTATTAGGGCAAGGCACCAGCCCCATCACCCTGCTGTTGCAGCCACTGCCTGTTACCACAGCCACCAAGGTGTTTTCATTAACACGGACTCCCTTCACCAGGTCCCTTCACCATGAAAAAATGACAACTTTCTTTAGGCATTTTCAAGATGTGTCTTTCGTAGGATATGACATTTCTTTCTTTTTTTTTTTATCCTCACCTGAGGATATGTTTCCATTGATTTTTAGAGAATGTGGAAGAGAAAGGGAAAGACAGAGAAACATCAAAGTGAGAGGAACCCTTTAATTGGTTGCCTCCTGCATGAGAACTGACCTGGGCCCAAGCCAGGGAAGAACCTACAACCTAGGTACATGTCCTTGGTCAGAATTGAACCCAGACCCTGTGGTAGGCAGGCCGAGGCATTATCTACTGAGCCAAACTGGCTAGGGCAGGATATGATATTTCTTAGCCCCTCTGCAGCAGAACTTTCGTTTTTTTCTCCAGGAGTGAGTTGGAAAAACCCTACATCACCTTCTTGGATTCTTATTACCCAAGTTACTAAGAATATTACCAGTGGCATACAGGGAGTTTAGCCAATGAACGATCAGAAAAGGTGTTTCCTCTGTAGTTCGCACCAAACCCCAGCTCGGCCCCTGCCCAGGACTAAGGCCTTAGGCCGGGTGTTAGGCTTGGGCAGGGGCCCCAGCCCCATGCGATTGCCAGCTCCACCCCTGCCCAAGCCTCAGGCCTCTGGCTGGGACCCCCAGCCTGCTCTGATAGCAGGCCCCGCCCCTGCCCCAGGCCAGAGGAGCAGTAGGCCTTAGCCAGGGACCCCCAGCCCACTCCAATCGCAGGCTCCACCCATGCCCAGGCCTCAGGCCTCTGGCCAGGGTATTAGGCTGGGACAGGGGACCCCCAACCTGCTCTGATTGACTACCCAGGCCTCAGGCCTCTGGCTGGGGCAATAGGCCAGGAAAGGGGATCCCCAGCCCTGTGCGATCGCAGGCTATGCCCCTATCCAGGCCTCAGGCTTCTGGTGGGGTGTTAGGCCTGGACAGGGGACCCCCAGCCAGCTCAGATAGCAGGCTCTGCCCCTGCCCAGGCCCGAGGGTCATTAGGCCTGGGCAGGGGACCCCCATCCCACTCCAATAGCCTGCCCAGGCCTCAGGCCTCTTGCTGGGGCATTAGGCCTGGGTCAGGGGACCCACAGCCCACTCCTATTGCAGGTTCTGCCCCTGCCCAGCCAAGAAGGGTGTTAGGCCTGGGCAGGGGACCCTCAGCCTGCTCAGATAGCAGGTTCCACCCCAGCCCAGGCCAGAGGGGCATTAGGCCTAGGCAGGGGACCCCCAGTCCCCTCTGATTGCCTGCCCAGGCCTAAGACCTCTGGCTAGGGCCTTAGGCCTGGTCAAGGGACCCCCAGCTGCTCTGATCGCAGGCTCTGCCCATTCCCAAGCCTCAGGCTTCTGGCCGGGATGATTGCTGGCTCTGCCTCTCAGGGTGGAGTCTGGTGCTGCCCTCCCCACATCCCCGGTCCCCGATCTGCGGCCCGGATCCCACAGGCAGCAGCTGGTGCTGCCTGCCCCACCTGCAGTATGCAAATTTAACGGCCATCTTTGTTGGGTTAATTTCATAGTCTTCTGATTGGCTGGTGGGCATAGCAAAGGTATGGTCAATTAGCATCTTTATCTTTTATTAATGTAGCCCGGTGCACAAAATTCGTACACATTAAAAGGGAATTAATTGCCCTAACCAGATTGACTCAGTGGATAGAGCATAGGCCTGAAGAATCAAGGGTCCCAGGTTCAATTCCAGTCAAGGGCATATACCTTGGTTGTGGGCACATCCCCAGTAGGGGGTGTGCAGGAGGCAGCTGATCGATGTTTCTTTCTCATCAATGTTTCTAACTCTCTATCCCTCTCCCTTCCTCTCTGTAAAAAATCAATAAAATATATTTTTTAAAAAGGTAATTAATTAGCAGAGATATTTTAATATTGCTATTTGACCTTTCTCTATAATAGAAATGTGAGAGATGAAAGGAAATTAGTAAAATGTATATGAAAATAATATATAAGTTTATTAATAAATAAACAGTAACAAAAGTATATAACAACAGAGGCATAATATAAAAATGACAAAAACATGATATGAAAACAATAAAAACATGATATGAAAACAACAGTGATGCAAACAATGACTGATAAAGTGATTAAACTTATTCTAATATCTCCCTGTACACCACATTAAGAGTGAAAACACTTTCAGAGTGCTTGACTAATTTCCCTTGTGATGAAGTACTTAGAACTTTAACTGTAACATCACATGCTCTTCAAACTCGAGAGAAAGCAACATATAACTGACCATGTGCAAAAACGGGTTCAGGTAGGAATATGCCTACTCTGTCTAGAGTTTGTCCTTGTGATTTATTAATAGTCATCACAAATGCTGGCATCACGG
>NW_005354293.1:5305-6908 GCF_000412655.1 Myotis brandtii
CACACCTTCCCAAATATAAACTAAATTACAAGCTTTGACAGACCTTTAGAGGCAATATTTTTGACAAACGTTGCTTTAACAGATTGCCTCATGGAAAGTAAAACTGAGTATGAATTGAAAAGTTAAAACAGAAACTATGGCTTTGTGCTTGTTTTGTTTTATTATGAGTCTTTTCAAAAATTTAGGAAGGCGGTCTAGAATAGAGATCTTGAGTATAGCTGTATAGAAAAACTCAAATTTTTGTTCTAGATGCAGTAGCAATGAACAATTAAATTATAAAATGAAAAACTATTAAACAAGCATTATGTTTAGTGATAAATGAATTCCTTTAAAAATGGTTTAGATTAACAACAACCTCCCTTTGCAGAAAGTTGGAAGATCCAATGGACTGATAGGGTGTAGTTTAAATTTAAATTAGGACTCTGTCTACACATTATCCAGCAATATTAAAGGTACGTTTCTGTAAAAGTTATAAAGAGAAGCTCAAATTCTGAACCAGGTGAAAAACACAACAATAACAGGTCTTGTGCTTTGAGGAAAAGTGTGTAAAAGCTTATAATAGCTAAGGTGGGGAATACCTTTGGTTAAAAGTTAATTGTCAGCAAAGAAAAATCAATGACAAATCTTTAGCTAAAGAATGTAGGAGTACTAAATGATCCATTGCTTTTAAAATTAGAATACAGAAAATATTTTGAAAAATTCAGAATGCTCATGGGATTTTCACAGAATTACAAAATGAAGAGGTTAGCCAATATGATGAAGGCGTTGTGCTTGTATCTTCAGTGTTAATCTTCAATCCATTTCCTGCTCTCTGCCAGCACACAGTTATTCTTAGGCTGTTGAGAGGTATTGTGTGCATCCATATTTTTTATATTTTTTCAAGTTAAAATTGTTTCCAGATCAGTGTTTTACCTCAGAGGCTTGGGAGCCATATTTCCCTTATGCCAGCAATTGTTAGGTGACATATTAGGTCCCACTGACCCGTTGAATGCCAATCTGTTCAGAATTAGCTCCTGATTTAAAAAGAAACCCCTACTACTTGAAATCAACATGTTGCTCCCTCAGAAATGAATATTCTGAGGACGAAAGTGTATGGACTAAATTGTGAGCCTGCTTCCATGTCCACAGGCAAGGATGGCTTGCCTTTGCACTTTGGAATTTGAGCCATAATTTCTAATAGGAAATATACTATAGTTACATATTTACAAATAACATAAAAGTGTACACCCACATAGATATTTGTGTAATCCTACATAATAAAACCCTAATATGCAAATCGATTGAATGGCGGAATGACCAGTTGCTATGATGTGCGCTGACCACCTTGGGGCAGACGCTCAACACAGGAGCTGCCCCTGACCTGGAGGGAGGTGACCTTCAGCAGTGATTGGGGGGTGGTGGCAGGCTGCCAGCCAAGGTGGGTGCCAGCGGGGGGCCCCCTGGTTGCCCCACCCACCGGTCACCCCACAGATGGTCCTGATCGCCGGCCAGGCCTAGGGACCCTACCCTATATATTGGGAACAGTCTCTTAGATTTAAAAATTAAAACCTGGCAAGGCTACTCTAACACTGAAAAAAACAGGATGATGCAGCAATGACAGGCA
>NW_005354293.1:7076-17874 GCF_000412655.1 Myotis brandtii
CAGGGCTCAAAATGTAGCTGCCCATACAACAGCAAGATGCCTTTCACCTGTATGAAAAGTATGGTCACTGGTGCATGCAGAGTCCCAGATTGTGAGAGGGATGTCCTAATGCCGGTTTAGGCCTGGCATCCACAAAGGGGTCCCGGATTGCAAGAGGATTCAGGCTGGGTTGAAGAACCCAACCCCACCCCCTAACCCACTCCCCATGCATAATTTTCGTGCACCAGGCCTCTAGTTATTTATGACCCCAATACTTACCTTCTCTCCAAGTTTAGACATGTATAACATGTACATAAATGTATGTTATAAAGTACATATATTATAAAAATCTATGTCATTTAAAACCTAGTTTTCTGTTTCAACCAATGGGAGAATTCTCAGAGCAAATTAATTTCCTTGTAGAGTGAAGTAATAAAATTAAACTTTAGGAGGAATTTTATTACTCATTCAAAAACACAAAAATTATTAAAAAGTTCAGAATTATATTTTGGTCCATAATACCATTCTCTTTCTATTCTAAATTGTCTGGAAAACTGCTCAGAATGTCACTTAAATGACTGGTACTGGAACCATTCACGCCCCTACTTTGCAGAGTAGACCAGGGGAAGCCCTCCTCCCTCCAGGCAGTGTTGCAGACAGCCTGGTGTGAAGTGGATCCACTGACCTCCCTCCTTCTTCCCACACCCCACTCCTCAGTCATCCTTAGTCTAGAGCAGGGATGGGCAACCCCTGGCACGCGTTCCAAACAAGGCACGCCAGTAACTATTGCTGGCACTAGAAACCCTCTCTTATAAACTTCCATTTACAATTTTTTTCTTAATATCGACTTTTTTTATTTTTCAGATAAATTCAGTGTAGGTGCATCTTAGATAAATAAATAATTTTACAAAACAAGTTATCTTAAAGGCCACAGACATGTATTGACGAGAGAGGATTGACGAGAGGGAAGAGCAATTTCAATAGTGTCGAAAATGAACTATTGAGGACTTGGAATGCCATTCCAGAAAATTTTTTCTGTTTAAAAAACTTTGCAACAGCATTACTCTCCATGTTTTCATCCACATACTTGTGAATCTTTGTTCTCAGTGATGAATTTTGTTAAGCCTCGTGATAGGAGTAGCCTGGCGGATGAAAGTAGTAGTTCGTGCGTATCTCTGAAGGTCACGAAATATAAACCTGATGTAAAATCTCTGTCATCAGTGATGTAGCAGCAAAAGTCCCACTGATAATATCAAACGGAGTCATAAAGTTTTCTATCAGACTATCAGTGAACATGTATACATTAAAAAATAAATGTATTTTTCATCATCATATACTGTGTTTTTGTCGCTCCGAATGAATTTTATCGTTTCTTCAAGGTTCTTCACATACATACACCTTAAGAGATATCAAGTAGGCATAACATGTTCGCAAAAAAATTAGGGTTGGCACGCAGAAGAATTTTGAGTCAGAGATTTTGCTGGTTTTGGCACGCACTCATAAAAAGGTTGCCCACCCCTGGTCTAGAGCTTCTGGTCCAGTTCTCACTCTCACAACTGCCCAGTGCCTGGTGGGATAGGATCTAAGGTGGCAAAGCAGGAGAAGGGAAAGAGGAGGGAGGAGAAGGAACAGAGAATTTGAAGTGAAGGAAGCTTCTAGTTGGCCTTTTCAAGCTTTCTCAGAAGCTCCATTACCTCACATTTACCTTAGATGCCCTTGTATTCTTAGCCCAGTATGATGTGCTAACAACATCAGAACAGTCTTCTTTGGAGAAAGTTAAAAAACCCACTTCAGAAACATTCATTTGTTTATTTATATATTGAGGAATTAAGTCCCATTGACCACCTCCAATCATCGTGCCAAGTGTCAGGAAACAAAGATACAGCGGTGTAGATTTCCCTCTGAAAGTCAGGGTAAGAATCCAGAGTGGATGCATGGCCTCCACCACCAACAGGAGATCGGGGTTTCTGTTGTTCCCCACCAGGTCTAGGTTAAAGAAGAAATGACAGGGGCTTTCCTGTGGAGAGAGAGGCCCAGGGAACACCAGCCTTAGGATGCAAAGTGCTGTGGAGAATTTAGGCAAATAGGAGAATGTGGTGGTGAAATGAGAAAAGTCCATTTAGATCATTCACATAGTAAAAGAAGAAGGGACAACTTTTTTTTGGAAACTTTCAAGTTTCCCATTTTTATTTTCACCAAATGGAAAACACATATGGGTTTCTACCTCTTAGTCCCAGGCTGTCCTCCTTGGCCTCAGCCTATTCCCATTAAACTGATTCCTGTCCTAGTCTCCTGCCTTGATTTACTTTCTCTCGCCTTCCCACCACCCTTCTTCCAGTATGAAGATACAACCAGGCCGAGAATGGAAACTGAGCTCCACGCTTTCCCCCAAAAGAAACACACAGGCCTTGTTTCAACAGATTTACAGAGGTGACAATAACAAAAACCAAAGAAACAGAAAACAAAAATTGGAACGTGACAGAGGCTCCAGAATTTCCAGAGTAAATTTAATATGACCTTGCTTCATGATTTACAGTTTCTGAATCCCTGGACCTGACTTTGTGAAATTCATTTGTGAAACTAAATGTAGGAGTCATTTAGTCTCTCCTTGAATTCTATTGAGTGTTGAGTTTCTCATATGGTGATGAGCAAACACTCAATAAATGCCAGCTATTATTTTTCTATAATTTCTAACATGCAGTAGCTACTTAACAAGTGGCAGCTAGAATTTCACTATATTCTTCATCCTCATATACATATGCACACAAAGATGATGACTAGTCCCCTCTGTGCGATATATTTCGATTTCAACAATGTTCTTAATTCTGAGAGGGTGTGTGTGAGGGGGTGTCTTTGTCCTTGGGTATCATCCTGTTCCTATTCCCCAACTTCTTGGATCAAAAACACAAATATTTTTTGAAAAGTTCTGAGGCAAAAGAAGAAGAGAAAAGATAAAGGGAGTTGGCGGGGGGAGGGGCGAAATGGAGAATGAAGTTGAGGGATAGAAACAAAGGAGGGGGGTGCCTCTCAGATCCCCCTGCAATCCTCGTGTCCTGTCTGCCTTTAAACACCTTTCCTTTTACCGTTGTTGTTTTGGGCCTGCTGTGTTTTATAAAACTTTGTAATAGTCACCAATTTTTGAAAATCAGAGGATTTCATATAAAAATTTATATTCTTGGCTTCTCTTCAAATATTAAATCTGGCAGCATTGGGCCCATGGTAATAGTTAGCTAAGAAGCAGGTGCCTTCAGATGGGCAATGCTTTCTGCAGTTTCCCACAACTTTCTATTTAGCGGGAGACCACCAACCCTGAGTCAGGTGTCCCACACAGACCCAAAGTCCCAGGGAGCCACCAGGTTGCACAAGCAAAGACAACCAAAGCCCCAAAACAATGCAACCTCCACAAGAGCTCACAATCCAGGTCCAAAACAAAACTACTTAAACATCCTCTACCCCACAGGCCTAAACAAAACCCAGGAGATTCCCACCCTGTCCCGTACCCCAATTACTTCCTATTTCCTTCCGCTCATTTCCTGCCGCTTACCTTCCACCGCCTACCTCTCACAGCCTATTTTCTAACGTCCACCACGTCTACAGCTTATTTCCCACCGCCCACTTTCTAACATCCACCGACCATTTCTTACCGCTTATTTTCCACAGCTCATTTCCTGAATTTCCCAAGTTTTACACCGAGCTAATTTTACCACACCTCGGCTCCCTACCTTATTTTGTTTTTTGGCCTTATCTCACTTTTGCTTTTTAAGCTTAACTTCTTATTTTCTTACTTTTGTTTTTTAAGCTTACTCTCTGCGCGCGCCTTGGAGCCTCCTTTCACCTGACCACTTTTTAAATTCCCCCAAACTCAGGCCTATTCGGACACCACTGGTTATGGCCAAAGGGGCCTGCTTGGGCATCACTTGTGCCGCGGCCCGAACTCAGGCCCTGGTCCCAGAACTCAGTCCCTGGTCGGGCGCCAGAAAAGAACTTCTTAGTGTCTAAATTAAAAATTTTAATACAGATTATGATTTTATAGTTGGTAGAAACACGGATGTGATAGGACACTTTAAAAGAACAGAATATGCCTGGCCAGAGTGGCTCAGTTGGTTGAGCATCGTCCTGTGCACCAAAAGGTTGCCGGTTCAGTCGCTGGTCAGGCCACATATAGAAGGCAGCCAAGTAGAGGTGACAAGGAAGAACTTTAATAGACAGATCTGGAATTCAGAGGAGAAATCCAGTGGGGGGTTAGGTCAGGTGGTGGGGTGAGTCAGCCCGGAGATATGTAATGGAAACCCCAGGAGAATGAAATGGCTGAGGACAGGGGCCCTTCCTCAGACCCCAAGTAACACCAGTATGAGCCATACCAAAATTTAAGGTAGAGATTAGAGGAAGATGAGCTGGCAAAGGAGACTCAATTGGCCTACATTTCCAGGAATAATTATTCTACCTCCTCCTCCCTTGTGTGTTGCTTGCTTCTTGACCTAATTTTTGTTTGGCTTGTGTTGCTGTTATTGTTATTTTATTACACATGTTCTTTCGCTTTAAATCATAGTATAAAGTGCCCAGCCTCTAAAATTAGATGGAGCTGGATTTAAATCCCAGCTCTGTCATGTATTAAGCAAGTTACTTTGCCTCTAATTCCCATGCCCTAATCTGTAAAATGAAGGTAATAACAGTCCATCTCAGAGAGGTGAGTGGGATTTCATGGGACCATGCATTTAGAGTGCTTGGTACTTACGAAAACTTCGTCAATTACAACACTTCCTATTATTTGTTTAAAGCTACCTCAGATCCATTTGTTCCCAGTTGTCAGCTTTTGCCCAAATATATTCATTTTTTAATTCATTCCTTTATTTTTTTACGTTATTGTTTTAGGTATTATAAATAGTAGTACATATGTCTCCTTTTTCCCCCCATTTACCTCCCCATAGCCTCCCCTACCCCCTGGCACTTGCCCTCACCACCCCCAACCTCCCACCCCCAGTGTCTTGCAACTGTTGATTGTGCTTATATGCATGCATACAAGTCCTGTGGTTGATCTCTTACCTCCCCAACCCTCCCTACCTTCCCGCTGTAGTTTGACAGTCTGTTCGATGCTTCTTTGCCTCTGTTTATATTAGTTTTTAAATAGTAGATTCTACACTCCACAATTTCCTACATTTGCCCCTGTGGTGCTCACTCCAAAAAAACAAATAAACAAACAAACAGACATAACTTGAAGCAATGGCTTGAGATGATGCCTCCTTATAGTTATTCTGCAGACCCAACAGAAAGACATGTGTGGTGTGCCTGGGAACCCACGTCCCTTTCCTTGGTGTGGCTTATTTAGTATCAGTTCCGAATCAAATACGGAAATGAGAACAAAGGGGTCCTGCCATTTGTGTGCCCACTTTAATAAACCATATTTTCTCATTTAGTTTGTGAAAAATATTACAGCTGATATCCAATGCTTCTGCTCTGGCACTTATTCCCAGTTTTTCAGGACTAGAAAATTAAATGGCAGACATAGAAACAGAATCTTAATAAAGAATAAACACAAAGTTTTAAGAAAGAATTTGAATAGTGAATCATTACTTGTGAATCATTTCTGTGAATTGTAATTTCTTGGATTCATAATTGAAGTAGTTTTCAGCTTTGCTTTAATAAGTTCAAATGCAAATGTATAGTTAATTAGAGTGTTTAAGTGGTGTATGAGGAACTATGCTAAAGATGGGCCAGGTTGACTCTAAGGACACTGTGAGTAATTAAGTGTTAAGTAAGTGTCAGTTACATATACAAGAGAGATGTTTTCAGAAGTCATTCCTACTTCAGCTCAAATATTTAGAGTTAAAATTTATACATGCCAAACTAAACTTTCAAAACAACTAAAAGGTTATATTTCAATATTAAAGCATTATTTGGGAAGGGGCATGAAAATCCAGTTATTCATTAAATAAATAAGTAGCATCTTTTTCAGGTGACTGGAACTTGTTACTGTGATTTATGCCAGGGAGATGCATTTTATACTGATTTACATACACACACACATTCAAGACACTAAAAATAAACCCCCCAGTGCTTTCCCTGCAATCTTGTTTAAATTTAATCTGGGCAAGAATCAGTCCCCTTGCTCTTTTTTCATTCTTCAAGGATTGGCAGAGGAAATGTACTTAAAAAGAATCTAATTGAGTGTAGCCTGAAAAGACAGTGGGCAAGAGGACTGAATAGGGGTATTATCATTAGAGATCATTAACATTCCTTGAAGGCCATGATCAGCACTTAGTTGTGGGGAATCTATGCCATGAGGTATGGATTGCTGGTCAGGCCATGCCCATCCACATACCAAGAGTTCACAGGCAAAGGGCATCCCAGTGAGAGGCACAGGGATACAATGAAGTACAATTCACTGACTAGATTTAGTGAAATCACTAAGTTTGGATTCTTTGCAGAAGAATATCCTGGGGGTATTGGTAAAAATGAAAGTTAGCAGGACCTCATCCCCAGAGATTCTGAACCATTTAGGTTTGAGATAAGGATTAGGAATCTATTTTTCAAACAGCATCCAAGTGACTCCAGGGACTAAATTTGGATACATTTTTTTTAAAATTAGGGCATATCCAGGTTGAAATTTACCACATGGACAGAAGGGTAGAGAATAAGGGCAGGTACTTATCTGAGGGGGTGGGATTAGTGAAAATAAGTTAACATAAAATCTGTCAAGTTTATTTTTTTTCATTCAAGAATATTTATCATGCTCCCACTATATGTGAAGCATTATCCTAGCTACTGGGCATATGACAGTGAGAAAAGTCAAATACAGACTCTGTTCTCATGGATAAAGACCTATGCCTTATACAATTCATGTAAATATAGAGACAAAATGTTTATATTCAATAAATTGAGCTAAGTGTTGAGATAGCAATAATCCAATAGCATTTTCATAGAGCCCACTAGAAGGTCATTTCTACTGATGGCTGATGGTAGCGGTCAGCATTGATAGTGCAATGAAACATTACTATGCTTATAATCTTTCTAAATATAGAAAGAACCAGAGCTAAGAATTTACTTGGAAATTCTAAGTAAACTTTATTTTATACCTCTGAATATGTGACCTAATGCAGCATCTCAGAGCAGACACATTACTTCATTACATTTATGCACACATGGTCATTTTCAGCGGAAGGAGCAGAATGAAGAGTCTTCTCATTCCATTTGGTATCATTCTGTGCCCCACCTGACTGCAGCATAATCAATCACTCCTCTGAGCCTCTCCTGCACCGCATGTGAGGACTGTACTTACCCAACCCAAATCTGTGCATGAACACTATTTCTGAATAGATAGAGCTGGCTCCTCTGAATATATTTTCTATACATCTACTCATTGCTTCTTGGGTGCTGGTGTAGCTTATTATCATCATGGTAATTAGTAGTACAATTAATGCATGATTAAAATTGCTATACAGGTAACTTGAGTCATAACATGACATATGCTAAGTTCTCTACATAGATTATTGGCATTTATAGCTACTATGAACACATCCTATATAATAAAAAGCTAATATGCAATTCGACCAAAAGGCAGAACAACTGGTTGCTATGATGTTTACTGACCACCAGAGGGCAGGCGCTCAATGCAGGAACTGCCGCCTAGTGGTCAGTATGCTCCCACCGAGGGAGCACCACTCAGCCAGAAACCCTGAACAGGGCTCATTGCTGGCAAGTGCAGTGGCAGTGGTGAGAGCCTCTCCCACCTCTGCGGTAGTGCTAAGGATGTCCAACTGATGACTCCCAGGATGCAAGGGGATGCTGGCACAGCGAGTGCACAAATTTCATGCACTGGGCCTCTAGTTTAAAATAAACGGATAACTAGGAACTAATATAAAATATTAGTTCTCTCTTGTAAATTTCCTAGATAATCTAAATAAGAGGTTATAAAAGAGTAAATAACTAATCCTTGAAAATTTTTGAAAAATTTGATAAGGATCAGCACAATTATTAATTATATGAAAAGAAAAATATGTAGAAGTAGGTATTTAAAAACTACTGTTTTTTATAAATTTTACTTATCCATATATGTGATATTAGTACTAACTATATTTATTATCATAATTGTGATATTTCAGTTAGAATGCTGCAGGTTAACCAAAATGTTCCAAGTACAACTGGTAAATTTTATATTAGAATAAAAGTAAATATTGATTATATATACTAATAGCCTAACATGAAACTGCTTTTTCCCCAGACTGTGATCTTAGTAGATACACAAAAACAAAAACAAAACAAGTCCTAGCAATCAAATTACTTTGTGAAACACTGATCAAAAATATTTATTTGAAAAATACTAATAAACTATGATAAAGCAAAATCCAAAATGTATTGACAGCTTATCATGTGCCAAGCATAGAGATAAATGTTTCATTTGAATATGCTCATTTATTGTAACTTTCTATTAAAATAAAGATTAACTTTAGCTAAGAATTTCTCAATTATTCATAATTGCAAGTAAGTAAGATTATATGCAAGTATACTTAAATAAGAAAATCTATTATAATAAAAGCATTATTTATGCTAGACAAAATGGCATCTCCACAGTTACATTTTTTTATTGAATTAATTTAAACAATTTTAGATAAAATAATTATCTAGGTTTTGGGCTATTCACAATAAAGTGATTCACTACACTTTATATCTATATGTTCAGGATTGTATAGACACAAATTAAATTATCTCAGAAGAAAAACAATTTTTGCCTTGTCCAGGTGGCCCAGTTGATTGGAGCATTGTCCCTTATGCCAACAGGTTGGGGGTCTGATCTCTGGGCAAGGAACATACCAAGCTTGGGGATTCGATCCCTGATCTGGTGGGCTGTGAAAAGAAGGCAACCAATCAATGTTTCTCTCATGAATGTTTCTCTCTCTCTCTCTCTCTCTCTCTCTCTCTCTCTCTCTTTCCTCCTTCCTCTCTCTCTAAAAAATCAATAAAAACACAATAATTTTCACTGCAAATAACAGTGCTAGAAATTCCCTTTGACAACATTAGATACAGATTGCAATGTGCTCTTAGGAGAGCTAAGTAAAATCTAATTAAAATGCTTATTCTAATGCTATTGTAGTAAAATAATATTTTATTCATTTATTGGGAATTATAAAATCAGTGATATGAATTTTGCACAAGATCATTTAATTAAATAAAAAAACTTTCACTATAAGTAATCATATGGCATGTGCAACCTCACTTAGAGTCCCAAGAGAACGTAAGAAGATGATCATTTAAAATTTAGAATAAGCTAATGTTATTAAGCATTTATTGTCTGGCTACAAAGGGACTCATCAATCATTTGTGTTCTTATAGCCACCAGAGTAATTTTTAGTAAATTAAGAAAATAATTCATGATTCTAATCAATTGTGCAGGGCATGCATGCCCTAGTGTTAATCAGTTAAAATAGCAGGAAATGCTATTATCCAGTTGGTCAATTGGCACTTATCACCATGGCAGTACATCTATGTAACTACAAAGCTAAAAGAACATGTGGAGCCTCAAATTCCAAAATTTAATATAGTAGAACTGAAAGGTATTATCAACATTTTCTAGTCCAGTCCTTTATATTTCAGGTAAGAAAGCTGTGATGCCAGAGATTGACTTCCCAAAGTCATACCTGGAATTAGCAGTGGGAGCAGTCTGGAAAGAAGAGGGCACAAACTTCATCCATCTTTTCATCCTTCATTTCATGCATCCATTTATTCAACAAGTATCTATTAAATGCCTATTATGTGCTAGACATTAGGGATGTGATGAGCAAAACTAGACATACACAATCTCCAGACTTATGGTGACTGTTTTGAGGATACAGATGGAGGTGAAAATATTAAAAAGGTAATCACTCAAATACACACATGATTACAAAGCAAGCCAAATGCTCTTTTAAAAAGTAACATACCCCTGATAATGTATAACAAGGGAGCCAGACCTAAACCAGTGGTCAGACAGGGATTCCCAGAGAAAGTGGCCCTTATATTGAGTACTAAAGGCTGGGCAGAAGTTATGAGAAGAAGGGAGAGAGTAGAAAGAGGTAGCAAAGCCATGGAGAAAGAAATGAATATTTGAGGAACAGAAAGCCCAGTATGTTTGGAGTCTAGAAAGTAATGTGAGAGGGGCAAAAAGGGCCTGGAGGGACAGGTCATCTAGACCAGCGAGAGACTATAGTCCAGACTAACATTTTTGACCTTTATTCTAAGAGTCATGGAAAGATCTGGAAAAGTTTAGCAGGAAGATAAAACTCTCATCCTCAGCAATGTCATTTTTACCAGATTCATAAATGGTATTCAAGGTATAGGACATTTTTCTAAGTTTTGGTTCTGTAAGCAATGGCCTGGAGAAGGGATGAAGAATGGCAACAGGGACATGGAGACTGGAATTTGGTTGCCATACTATCCATTTGATCAGAGCTATCTTAGGGCTTTGAGAATAGTCATATTTGAAAAACACAATTGTTTGGACAACTTACATATAAATGAAATTTGTTCATAGTTATAGGCTACCTTAGGTTAGCTTTTATATGGAAAAATCTTTACTCTTGGGTTTTCTAAGATTATTTGTCCAGATGATGTGGCTTTCCTTTCTTCTGGTTCACTTTCTGTGTGTAACAGTCTGTAGTCAGGATAAGCAATTATCTCTCTTCATTTGTGCCTCTCCTGAGATATCTGAAGGTAAGGATTCTGGCTGATCTCATCTGAACAACTGGGCTGCTAAAATACATCTTCAATAAGTCAGTAGAAATCCAAGCCATGCAGATATGAGGAAATGCAGTCAAGTGCTTAAGAGTCTAGTTTTAGTCAAAATCAC
>NW_005354293.1:21827-23063 GCF_000412655.1 Myotis brandtii
GGGACCAGGCCAGCAGGGGGAGGGCAGTTGGGGGGACCAGGAAAGCAGGGGGATGGTAGTTGGGGGGCACCAGGCCAGCATGGGGAGGGCCGTTGGGGGTGACCAGGATAGCAGGCGGAGGGCAGTTGGGAGGGACCAGACCAGCAGGGGGAGGGCAGTTGGGCGTGACCAGGACAGTAGGGGGAGGGCAGTTGGGGGGACCAGGCCAGCAGTGGAGGGCAGTTTGGGGGCAACAGGCCATCATGGGGAGGGCAGTTGGGGGGGACCAGGCCAGCAGGGGGAGGGCAGTTGGGGGGACCAGGAAAGCAGGGGGATGGTAGTTGGGGGGCACCAGGCCAGCATGGGGAGGGCCGTTGGGGGTGACCAGGATAGCAGGCGGAGGGCAGTTGGGAGGGACCAGACCAGCAGGGGGAGGGCAGTTGGGCGTGACCAGGACAGTAGGGGGAGGGCAGTTGGGGGGACCAGGCCAGCAGTGGAGGGCAGTTTGGGGGCAACAGGCCATCATGGGGAGGGCAGTTGGGGGGGACCAGGCCAGCAGGGGGAGGGCAGTTGGGGGGACCAGGAAAGCAGGGGGATGGTAGTTGGGGGGCACCAGGCCAGCATGGGGAGGGCCGTTGGGGGTGACCAGGATAGCAGGCGGAGGGCAGTTGGGAGGGACCAGACCAGCAGGGGGAGGGCAGTTGGGCGTGACCAGGACAGTAGGGGGAGGGCAGTTGGGGGGACCAGGCCAGCAGTGGAGGGCAGTTTGGGGGCAACAGGCCATCATGGGGAGGGCAGTTGGGGGTGACCAGGCCAGCAGGGGGAGAGCAGATGAGGGAGACCAAGCCAGCAGGGGGAGGGCAGTTGGGGGCAATCGGGCCAGCAGGGGAGCAGTTAGGTGTCAATCAGGCTGGCAGGAAAGTGGTTAGGGGCTGATTAGGCAGGCAGGCAAGCAGTTGGAAGCCAGAGGTCCTGATGTGAGAGGGATGTCTGACTGCCCATTTAAGCCCGATCCCACACTGGACAGTTGGACATCCCTAAATGGGCAGTCGGACATCACTCGAGGGGTCCCAGATTGGAGAGGGTGCAGGATGGGATGAGGGACATACCCTCCCTGCGCCCCCAGTGCACGATTTTCATGCACTGGGCATCTAGTTTATGGAAATAAACATTAGTAGTACAAAATATGCATGGAAATGATACACTGCTCCTAGTAAGGAGGCTGCTTCATTGGAAGGAAGCAGAAGGGAGGGAGAC
>NW_005354294.1:0-250 GCF_000412655.1 Myotis brandtii
ACAAGAGGCCCAGGGCACAAAAATTTGTGAACTCGGGGGGTGGGGGGGTCGGTCCCTTAGCCCGGCCTGTGCCCTCTCGCAGTCTGGGACCCTGCGGGGGATGACCATCTGCTGCCTTAGGCCCACTCCCCATGGGATTGGGCCTAAGATGGCAATCAGACATATGGGAATGGGCCTAAGATGGCAATCAGACATCCCTCTGGCAGCCCTCTCGGGATGTCCACTTGCCAGTAGGGAGCAGACCTAAGCT
>NW_005354295.1:0-959 GCF_000412655.1 Myotis brandtii
AGGGGCGATGAGGCAGGCAGGCAGAGGCAGGGGCGATGAGGCAGGCAGGGGAGCAGTCAAGGGTGATCACGCAGGCAGACAGAGTGGTTAAGGGTGATCAGGTAGGGAGAGTGGTTTGGGTGATCAGTCAGGCAGAGTGGTTAGGGGCGATCAGGCAGGCAGGCAAGCAGGTGTGATCAGGCTGGCATGCAGAGTGGTTAGGGGCAATCAGGCAGGCAGGTGAGGGGTTCGGGGTGATTGGGCAGGCAGGCAGTGGCAATTAGGGGCAATCAGGCAGGCTGGCAAGCAGTTAAGGGTGATCAGGCGGGCAGGTGAGTGGTTAGGGGCGATCAGGCAGGCAGCCAGAGTGGTTAGGGGTGATCAGGCAGAAAGGCAGTGTGGTTAGGGGCAATCAGGCAGCCAGGCAGGCAGGTTAGGAGCCAGTGGTCCTGGATTGTGAGAGGGTGCAGGCCAGGCTGAGAGAACTCCCTCCCCATGTGCGAATTTTGTGCACCAGGCCTCTAGTACTTAATGACCAGAAATTCTCATCTAAATTTCTATCTTATCTACTCTGAATTCAACTATTTAGCAATGTCCCGTAATTGGAATGCAGCAGTGATTAAGCAATGAGATCTCAGAGCATTTAATATAGATATTGTAAAGTACATGAATTAAAGTACTTGCACTTTAAATGTAACAGAGACAGATTCTAATTAATTTTTGCTCCTTGTGTAGTCCTGATGTGTTAGTTGGCCTTTTATTCTACCATAAATTAAAAGAAATAAATGAGAATGGAAAAAAATAGATGTTGCCATACGCAGGTACACAGAAAACAGCCTCCTGTGCAAGGAAGACAGATAAATAAATACATAAACAAATCAATTGATCAATCTTGGTAGTTTTAAGCTATTTAGTATATGGTCAAATTATCTACTTATCTTTCAAATATAGTACCAATATAATGTTTTTCTTAAAACTTT
>NW_005354296.1:0-2854 GCF_000412655.1 Myotis brandtii
TGACAGGTGTCCTGAACAAACATTCAGGGACAAGGACGGATGTGGACCAAGAGTTCATCATAATGTTTACCCTGGTGGATGAGAATCAGAGCTGGTACCTCGATGAAAATATCAGGCATTTCTGCACTGAGCCTGATTCAGTTGACAAAGAAGATGCTGTTTTCCAGAGGAGTAACAAGATGCATGGTAGTGTCTCCCATGTTTCCAAATACATACTGGCCGCCTCTATGTATCTGGTGCTACGAGGGATGCAAAAACACAATGCCCAACCTAGTTTTCCAAGATTTGTAACTTAGTGGTGTATCTGGTGCTACGAGGGATGCAAAAACACAGAAATGCCCAACCTAGTTTTCCAAGATTTGTAACTTAGTGATGAGAATGGTTAGAAAGTGATATGAAACATTAAAATTAACACATGACATACCAGAACCCGCAGCAATCTGAGAAGGAACAAGGCAATAGATATAAGCTAAATTGCGTACGACAAAGCTATGGGACCACAAGGGGAAGGATTGATGTTATAATCAGGGAAGAATCAGGAGGTGACCCCAGAAGATGGGTGGCTTTAGACGGCAGAAGAAAGGAGAACAAGTCATCATCCTATAAGAATCCTGGGATTTGCAACCTCTTGCTTTATCCAGGAACCATTTTCTAAGCAGCCGCTAAACGTCAAGAATGATGCTGTGCCCAGAGTTAAATACCCACTTGTGAAATGATGTTTTCCCAGACATTCTTTAACTCAGCGACATCGATTGAGCATTCACTGTGTGCCATAAGCCCCATCTAATCAGTACCTTTTCTTTCCATCTTGCTGCTTGCTTTTGTCACTTACATTAGGTAGTTACTGTGGGCCAGGTTTTCTGCTCGGTCCTGATAGCTGTAAGATAAGTGAGACAGGGTTCTGGTTGCAGGGACAGAGTCAGTGGGGAAGGCAGATATGCAAATGAAGCATTGGGAAAGAGGTGGCTGACTGACCGGTCCTGGAAGTTTGAGAGGCACTGTTTACTCCTGATCTCATTGTGCCCACACAGCAGCTCCAAGGCTGTTTTCTCGTGTGCCGATTACCATTTTTATTGAATGCTTTTCTCTCAAAAAGACCAATACCTTTCATTCCCTTCTGGGGCACAAAGTCATTACAGTCAGTGATCTGCGCTGACTTTCCAGCTGTGCTAGAGAATGAATTACCAGGGTCCGTGGTTCTGCTCGCCTCTGCTGGGTAGTCTATTCCTCTCGTGTGCTTCTGTGTTTCAGCCCTCAATGGATACCTCTTTGGGAACTTCCCCGAGCCTGAGATGTGCGTTGGTGAATCAGTGTCCTGGCACCTATTTGGGATGGGGAATGAGATAGACATCCATTCCATCTATTTCTATGGTAACACCTTCATCAGCCGAGGGCATCGGACTGACGTTGTCAACCTGTTCCCAGCCACCTTCCTGACAACAGAAATGATAGCTGAGAATCCTGGGAAGTGGATGATAACCTGCCAAGTCAGTGATCACCTACAAGGTAAAAGAACAAAGGCCAGTGTAAGAAGCTTAGACTAGAACAATTAAATCGCACGGTCAATGGTGCTCATTCAGTGCCTGCTGTTATGTGTCATATTTAATTAAATATTAAATACATAGGAAAATGTACAATGCTTATGTGACAGCCTGTCAACAGATATTTATTGATCTCCTCCCTATGAACCACGTGAGAGGTGATTGAAAGATATAAGGCCCTCAATCTATAGTCTAATAGTCACTTGCAAAATGACTAACATTTGAGGCAGAATGATAAATGCTTTTTGGGTGCCATAGTCACTTCTCTAGAGTGGTCAGAGAGGCTTCTTAAGGAGTTGGCTCCTCCTCTGAGCGTGGAAATATGGGTAGGAACTGAATAGATGAAGAAGGAAAGACTTTCCAGGTAGAGGAATCAGCATGGACTGGGAAAAACATGTTCTCTATGAGCAACTGTAATTAGAATAGCACATTTTTAGCATTGTCAAGGAATTTGTAGATAATCTGGATCAATCCCCCATCCTAGTCTTCAATTTCCTTTGGAGCATCTCTTTTTAAGTAATTGTAGCAGCCCATTTCATTTCTGGGCTGCTCTGTTAGAACGTCCTTCCTTATATGCAAAATCCGATGAAAGGTGTGCAGTAAACATTTGTTGGCTTAAATGCCTGCTGAATGACTTGGTCCTGGTTCTTTGGGACCACATAGAATAGGTCTTTACTCAGCTGGACCCATGCTTGAGGAGTGATGAGAGAGAAGCCTAGAGAGGCAGTTTGGCCCCAGTGGGAGCAGTTTTGAATGGCAGGGGTAAGGAGGCGGGACTGTGTCTGGAAGGCAATAGTGAGTCCTTCTAGATCCGTAGGCACACTAGTGACATAATCAGTGATTTGGGAAGAAAACTATGATACCTGCGTGCAGAACAGTTTCAATGATGGGGATTCTGGCCACTAGATGCTAGTTAAGAAGCATTGGCAACATTAGGGTTACACATATAAAAGGCCTGGCCTCACATAGTGAAAACAAGGTTAGAAAAAGAGATAGACACAGAAGAAATAATGTGTGGTTAATTTGGATACTGACTAACCACACACAGTCACTGACAGTACAGGGATGCAACCTTCAGAGCTGCTTTGATAAGACATTCTTGTTTCCATCAACTTTAAGCAGCTAATCTGAGCACTAGGTCAGCTCGGTTATTCCAATTAAATTAAATTCTACAAATGTTGGGTTGATCAGTTAATAGATATCAGATACTGTTCAGGGAAGACAAAGATGAACAAGATAAGTTTCTGATTCTGCTCCCCTCTCCCCCAGCTTTATTTTTTATTTTATTATTTTTAAAAATATGTTTTTATTGA
>NW_005354297.1:0-880 GCF_000412655.1 Myotis brandtii
ATAGAAGTGTCAACCAAATTTCATGATTGACAATGACAGATGGAAAGACACCTGTGCTATTGGTGCCAGCAAGAGCTTCATATATATATATAAACTTGCTTAATTAGACCTGCTTTCTGATGTAGCTAAACTTTTTCAGCCCAGTGAAGCACCCCAACTTCTCTTTCAGGTAATTGTCAGCAACACAGCAGTAAATATCAACACGAAGCAGATTATTACTGTAGATCATGCAGGGAGAATAGATCACACAGGGAGAACAAAGGGTGAAATATTTAACTGTAGCAGTGTTTGACTACATTCTGTACAGTGAGAAAACCTGAAGTCACTTTCAAGTTCCACCACTTCTTACTTCTTTTAGGTCAGGTCAAGTTTCTAAACTTTATAAATCTTCATTTTCCGGCTAATGAAAAGAAAATAGGATTCTACTTAGTCTCCTATCTAACTATCCCAGGACTTCTGAGAGGATCAAATGAGATGAGGCGTGGGAAAACGCTTCACAGACATTTGGTTAAAGTGTAAAACCTTTGCACCTGGCTATAAAGCAAGCCATGTTCCTGGGCTGAAGAAACTTCAAGGAGGCTAGTTGCTAGGGAGAGGAAGCCAGGTGTTGTTACGTGACATCATTACCCAGATGGCCACAGCCACCATTTCCAGGCTGGGCTGCACTGTGGGCCACATTTTGCACCATGGGGTCTTGGCAGCATTGGCTGTGATTTGATGGGGTGTTGCTCCAGGGTGGTGGTGGGGCCAGTTCCCACAGGGTGGGGGGAAGCCGAGTGTTGCTTAGTAGTCACCAGGTCTGTAGTGCCATTTATTGTTAAATGGCCTGTCCTTAGGGAGAGGAAGCCAGGCATTGCTATGAGATGCCATTACCCAGCTC
>NW_005354298.1:0-27486 GCF_000412655.1 Myotis brandtii
ACAGAATTAAGTCACAACTACTACCATTTGGAGAAAAAACTGGTGACATGTGAGCATGTTTCCTTTCTGTCTATTTTTCTTTCATGTGTTTTGCATGCTGTTTTATATTCTACTTCATAACATACAAGCTAGAGAAAGCATTTCCATATGTGAAGAAAACCCTTGGCAAACATGGTCTTGAACACGTGAGGTGTGATGATGTGCAGTCATGGCCCCGAGTCCCGCTGAGCCATGAGCCAGGAATAAAACTCACCAGTTTACTGGGCAGGTGCTGGTCGTTTTCCAGAGCCTTCCACAGCTCCTTCAGTTGTCCCATGAATACATGGAAATGTGCGCTCGTGTCCAGCTTGTAGAGCAGAGAGCTGTAGCCCTGGACGGCATCGTGGAAGCAGGCTACACGGTCCATGTCCATGTCATTCTCCCCCGCGAAGATGAACGCCAGGTCCACAAACACCTTCAGCTCGTTGATGCCTTGGGGCGAGAGGGGACAGGTGAGGGTGGGGCCACTCCATGGGACACGAGGCTCACACCATGGACAATAGTCTTTCGAGGAGCTATACATGGACATCCAGTGCATTTTTAGGGATTGATCTGCTTTCAATAAGATTCCAGGCACCTTTTCTCTTGCTTCTCATTGGAATACCAGTGACCAGTGCCTGAACTCACTAACAGTGGGGTACAGACACCACACGAGGCTGTGTGCCCCTGACTCCATTTATCCACGCAATGTCACCATCCTTTAAAAAAGTTAATTCTTTCCTGAGGATATGCTTTTATAATCGATTTTACAGAGAAAGGAAGGGAGAGAGAAACATGGATGTGAGAGAGAAACATCAATTGGTTGCCTCCCATATATGCCCTAAAAGGGGATTGAACCCGCAACCTATGTTTGTGCCCTGACCAGGAATTGAACCTACAACCTTTTGGTGCACGGGATGATGCTCCAACCTATTGAGCAGCACCAGCCAGGGCAGGAGCAAGGTTTTTAAGAAAATGATCCCCCTTGCCCAGCCGGTGTGGCTCAGTGGTTGAGCATGGATCCTTGAATCAGGAGTTCACGGTTTGATTCCCTGGGCACATGCCCAGGTTGTGGGTTTGGTCCCCAGTGTGGGGCGAGCAGGAGGCAGCTGATCGATGATTCTCTACCATCACTGATGTTCCTATTTCTCTCTGCCTCCCTCTATCTTCCTCTCTGAAATCAATAAAAATATTTAAAAGAAAGAAAGTAAATGACCTCCAGCTGCCCAGAGCAAACCTACAGAGTGAGGGAGCACTAGCCAAGGACACAGCTTTTACACCAGAGCATGAGAAATACTCTCCTGATATAAATTCTACCAGAAACCACGCAGAGCACACATCCTAAGGAATGCAGATGGCACCCTCTGTCCTTTCCCCAGCCCGTCAACTTAGAACAGCCACCCATGCGCCATTGGGACACCCAGGCTCCTGCAAACCCCAGTGACGACCATACCTTTGACAGCCTCCCGGACCCAGTGGACGAACTCCCTGGCCAGGGCCAGCTCCAGCAGACACTGGCACCGGGCCTCGTTCATGTCCCGCAGCTGCTCGTTGGCACTGATGACCTGCCTGTCGATCTGGCCCAGTTTTTTATGACGAGAGTTCTCAGAGGCTTCGGTCTGTAAGACAAGGGTCTGCTGTGGGCTGAAGCTGGTCACCTGGAGCCCTGAGTCTGAGCAGGAACACAGACCGTCCCAACGGCCCCTGAACCTCCTGGGTTTGTGGCTGCTACGATGTGGACGGGCACACGGGTCTCTCATCCCAGAACTAGATGCTGTATCCCCCTCCCCTGATCAGTAATAACCACCCCTGGTCTCTGGGGACATTCTGCTAAGCAGCTTCCACAAGAACCACCTGGCATGTGTTATTTTCCTGCGTTGTAGGTGGAAAAGTGAGGGCCCAGACCCGGGACCCACTCCAGAGCCCACTGCTATAGCTCACGCCTATGCAGGTGTGATTCCAAATCGTGTGCTGAGTTTTCATCCTCTTCACACCCTTCTCTGCTGCTGTACAGGCCCCAGTCTGCCTCCTAAAC
Source organism: Myotis brandtii (assembly GCF_000412655.1). Lineage (NCBI taxonomy): Eukaryota > Metazoa > Chordata > Mammalia > Chiroptera > Vespertilionidae > Myotis > Myotis brandtii. The sequence goes on from NW_005354298.1 coordinate 2,054, forward strand.
TCTTGTCCTCAAAGAGCAGAAACCGAAAGACCCCCTTCTTACTGATGTTCACAGAAGTCACTCTTTGGGCGGCTCCCACAGACAGGAGGGGGCAGCCACGGAGCCAGGCCTTGGCTCTCTACAAACATCCAACATCTGAGAGGGCCACACAGCCCTGTCCTGTGTCCTTGATGCTCGTGTCAGGGAGCTGTCACACTATGTATAAGCCGAGGGGAAACCAGGTCCCTGCACATTCAGCACCCAGTGAAATGCAAACAGGAAACTCCCGTCCAGGCTTTACAAGCCAGAGAGCCCAGGGCTGCCAGGAGTCTGAGCTGGGACCCCACCTGAACCCCAAGGGTCCCTGGCAAATAACTTACGATTCTTAGTACAAAGTGGAGAAGACTGAAGTCCCCAGTCAGGCCCAAGGTCTCTTTGACCTCCAAGATGACCTTGGCTGCCTTGGCAGACAGATGCAGGTGGTGGTATTCCCTGACCTGCCCCATTCGCTCCTGGATCCAATCCCTTGGGTCCCTGGGGTCCAGGGCACACATGACTCTGAGGTCAAAGGTGAGGTCGTCATATTTATTCACAAAGACGCCGAAGATGGTGTGCACTTCCCCTAAGGTGAGCTCGCCCGACTTCAGGTCCTCATACAGTTTCCTGAACTTGTTGAAGCAAGGAAGGTACAGGTCATCATACACATCTTCAATGTCCACAAGCGGCCCTCCCTGTACCTCCTCCTCCTCTGGCGGAAGGAGCGCCCGGGCGGCCTCTGCCCAGAAGGTCCGGAAGATGTGACTGTCCTTGAGCAAGTCTATTGTTGTGGCCATTTCTCGAACGTGGGCGCTCAGGTTGTAGTGCGTTACCCACTCCATGTCTAAGGAGGTGGGGGATGGACTCGCCATCACAACATCATTTAGGCATTTCCTGCCCAGGTCTTCTGCGTGTTTCTTGGCAATCTTTCTGCAGTCCACTGTGAAACCATAAGAGGACATCACCCGTGAGCCCACCAGTCCAACGGGACTCTCCCCTCCCCCTTGCTGCTCCTGAGGAAACTCGAGGGATCGCACTCACTGGCATTTTTTCTCTCAATACGAGTCCAGACACCCGCTCCCCACCCCCGCCTTCAATTTTCACAACAAAGCCTTATAAGTTCTGGGTGAAGAAAGGCACCCTCTTTACCCGCTCCCCATACCCCACTTTGATGCCAGAACAGAGAGAGTTCTGTAAAAAGTCACACACCACCTGGGCAGGAAGAACAGAGAGCCACAACCTGTAAGATGTGACAGTGGATGGGCCCATCGGAAGTGGGGCCCAAGGCCTAGAATGTGGAACCGCAGCCTGCCATGGGGACACTGGGAGCCCAGCAGGTTCCTGCTCAGGGAGCTGGACTGTGGGGATGCTGATGAGACCAGGAAGGGACAGGCTGCTTTTCGCCCCATTCCTTCTTCTTTCCCTCCTCCTCTCCCTCCGCTGGTCTAGTAGCAGCGGGAGGTCCCATTCCCACCGGGGCACAGAGGGTGGTGGACCTGGAGGTCTCAGGTCCCTGGGGAATAATGGCATTTCCAGACACGCATGGCACTGAACTTCAGGAGTAAGAAAGAGGGGACAGAAGACACGGGGGCAGCAGAAGGCAGGCGGGAGCACCAAAGGGAAAGGGGGCCGACCCGGCGCTGGAAGCCCTGCAGCCCACTCCTCTCTCAACTCCCAGAGCCATGCTCATGTGAGGATGGGAGATGCAAGCGCCCCACAGAGAAGACTCCAAGGCACAGCACATCCAAGGCCCTTCCTGCTGCCAGTTCTATGTCAGCTTACCAGGCTCCTCACTTACTGAAACAAGAAAACCAAGAATGTCCAGAGCCTTTCACGTGGGTGGTAGATAGGAAAACACAGCAACAGGTAAAAGGGACTCAGAGGAAAGGAAAAACTATATGCAAAATAGAAAAACCGCTAAACCCCAAATATCAATAACCTCAGGAAGATAAGATACTGTAACCACGAACAAGCACAGGAGGGCACAGAAAAAGGGCGTCCAGGAGGCCCAGTATCCGATTCATGTCAATCCTGGCAAGAGAGGAAACGCCCAAGGAAACAGTTTAAGAGAATGTTCCAGATCTCAAGGGCTTGGATGTCAAGTTTCGAAAGACCACCAAATTATGCCCAATGCTTGGAGAGAAAATGCACCCATACGGGGGCCCACATTTCAGAATCCTGGGGACAAAGAGATCTAAGAGCCTCCAGAGAGAAAATGTCCCCACAAAGGAGCAGCCATTAGCATTGCTCTCGACTTCTCAATGGCCACGCTGCAGAGACCACGGTGCCACATGCGCAGCATCTGGAAGGAATAGGACTTCCTGTCTGTAATTCCGACCGAGTCCACGATTACCCTAGTGTGAGGGCGGACATTCGCAGACTCACAAGGACGCAAGAATTGACCCTTTTCAGTCCCATTTCGCAGGGACATAATGGAAGATAATGTTCAACTAAAACCCAGGAGTGAGAGCGGGAGTCCAGGATCCCAGAAACAGACCCAAACGAGGAGTGAGGCAAAGAACAGCCCCAGGACGGTGCAGGAAGATTCTAGGGCTCCCTGTCCCGTGAGGGGAGGCTCCGAAAAGATCAGACTGATCATATTTCAAGGAAGTTACAACGAAGAGTATGGAATTGAATTAGAAAGAAAAAACACTGGAAATGTTACAGGATTCCAGGGCCGGAGGAATAGGGAAACTGAGACAGGAAAGTTAAGACAAGGCCAAACAGTGGGGCAATCTGCAGCCAGCTTGTCACTAACAAGCCGCTATCTTCCCCAGACAAGGACATAGCAAATGGTTAAAAACCTCCCTCATGAGAGACTGCAGAGAGGGAGGGGAGGGGAAAGGGGAAAAAGGCAGTTGTATTTCTTTCACTCCCTAAGCAGAGAAGCCAGCCTCCTCAAGGCGTGGCAGGATAAAATTGCCAGGTGCTTCACATGAATTCTGGGAAGGCCACAGCAAAGTAAAAAGGGGCCTTGAGAATTAATCTGCACCAAATATTCAGCAGAGGAATTCTGTAACCTACAGATAGGAGGGTATATAGCACCTCAGACCCCCACCCAACCTGCTCTTCAGATTAGCTGAGAACCCGTCTGCACTTTATGAGCCAGATGTATACGTTTACTTGCTTTGCTTTTTCAATAAAGGTGCATGCTTTAATTGCTTTAATAAATTGGCTCTCATAACACAGTCAAGGTCTCTCGTATAAATTCATTTATATGAGAAGACAAGGATCCAGGCTGGGGACGTCCTTTCCCACTGGCTCAGGGGCTGTCCTGTCCAAGAACACCTCTCCGGTGTCCATCAGAGGTGCCTCTAACAAAAACAAAGCACAGGATGAGACAAGAATTTCCAATCTAGAGGAAACCAAGCTTGTGCGTGAAGGTAAGGTGATCGTGGTTTCCTTTGGGGCTCGGCGGTCAAAGCGCATTTACACAGTGGTGACCATTCAGGCCCTGAGCAGTGAGCGAATGAAGAGTGAGTAAAGGGAAAGGGAAAGGTGGTGTGTGTAGGGCAGAGACTGGAGAAACTAAGAGCCCTAATCGTCCACCATGGATAACACTTAAACCCGGAAAATCCAGGAGCAATTTAAGCGTGTTATTGAGAGGGATGGGGTAAATACCCAAAAGAACAAGGTGACAGGTCCAACTTTGTTTAAAATGGACACTTTACCAACAACCTGCCCTCCGAGAGAAAGACCGCTGTGGAGACATGTTTCTATTGGACTCTCCTCTGACCCTGAAGTTTGGTTCATTAAAATTCTGATGCGAGTCACCTTTCACCCAGTGTTTCACCCCCTCGCACAGCTTCAGAAGACTGTCCACCCGGCTCTGCTCTTTCTGTAGAAATTGTAGTTCTTTCCACCTGGAGTCCAGCACTTTCTTCATATCGTATTTTTCCTCCTGGGGTGAAAGACTTTTTCTCTCTGGGAAAAAAAAAAGTTACCCAATAGAACAAAGGAACATATTCTTTACTGTGGCAACCATTTCTTCCCTCTTCTTTTGAATGTGATGCACATTCAGGTATATGGGGGTGGGAGGAGGGAGGGGGCTGCAAGCCCAGCCCCTCCATCCAGGTGCCCGCCCTCAGCAGCATGGGATGGGCCTTGAGCACTCGGACTTGGTCATCACTTTCCTGTTCTTTTTCCTGAGGATTAGACACCATGTGACATGAAATGCAACATCTGATTCCATCTGGAATCCGGTTGCTCTCCATAATAGTGCTGAAACAACTGACAAAACCTAGATGGAGTATGGACATTCCAGGGAGTCACCTGTTAAGGTTAATTTTCTGACTTTAGTGGTTACATTGTAGTCACGTGGGGAAAGTTCTGACCTAGAGGAAATACACACTGAAGTTCTCGGGAATGATGGGTATTCATTGGGCAACCTACTCTCAAATGGTGTAGGGCTTTTTGAACAGTTTTTTCAATATAGTTCCCATTGTTTTAGAATGTTGTAATTGTTTTAAAAATAATAAATAAAATCATCCATCTTTTCTTTTTTTTTTCCAAAAGAAAAAAAAAAGAATCTGTCCTGTCAATTTAGTGGCAAGAAGAGCCCTTCATCATACCAAGGACAAAGACCACCCTTCTAAGGAACCCTGTGAGCGTAGACATTCCCCGTCCGGGTCCTCAGCAGCCAGGTGTCCCTCATCAGCTCCATACTCACTCAGCTCCCAGATGTGAAGAAACTGAGTCATGTGATTCCTGATCAGCTGCAGCTGTTCCACCAACACCGTGCGGCTGAGGAGGGCCTCGGCCACCTTGGTGAAGACCGAGTCTGCCATGGCCATCAGCTTCTTGCCATCCTCCGTGATGTGCGCTAGTATTTTCTTGTCGGTTCCTGCTCAGATTTATAAAAGTTTAAAATCAGAGCCTGCCTGTTTCCTGCATGGCTCCCGCTGCAAGCTGAGGCCTCCTGGGCTCTCCTTGCTGCCCGGCCCAATGCCAGGCAACACGTGCAGAGGCCTCACACACTTCCTCAATCATGAAGACAATTCCTCCAACTGCACAGTCAGCTGAGAGAACCACGTTTCTCGGGTTTTTAAAATCCGTGCGCCCTTCAGTTTTCTGGACCCACACAGACTTTCCTCTCAATTCCACCATTTCCAGAATTCCCACGGCAGAAGAATTCACCCCAGCAAGGTGGCATCACAGAGGCGCTTTCATGGCCCATGGACACAAGTGCACCAACTAGGCCCTGCTCTGCTTATCCGGCTATCTTGAAAATTTTGAATGTGAATTTCAGGATCAATTTAGAGGGCAGAATTTTAAAATATACTCAGGTTAACCACCAGGAGATTTCTTTCCAAGTAATAGCTGGGTTGTATAGTATTATGAGGACACCAAGTTTATCTATGCCACTAAAAATCAATAAGGCAATTTTATTAGTAATTGCAAAACCTAGGAAGCACCCAAGATGTCCTTCAGTAGGTGAATGGACAAACTGGTCCATCCAAACAATGGACTATTAGTCGATGATTAAAAAACACACACAAAAACGTGCACACCCTGGCCAGTGTGGTTGGGCATTGTCCCACATACAGAAAGGTTGCTAGTTCAAGGCACTCGCCTGGGTTTGGGGCTTGATCCCCAGTAGGGGGAGTGCAGGAGGCAGCCAATCAATATTTCTCCTCATGTCGATGTTTCTCTCTCTCTACCCCTCCTCCCTCCCTTCTAGTCTCCCTAAAAATCAATGGAAAAAATATCCTCTGGTGAAAATTAACAACAAAAACACACGGGGACCTTCAGGAGGACCCTCAGGACAGCTTCAAGGACACAGCAGCTGTGCCCAGCAGGTGTACCAGGGATGGTGGCCTTAGGATTGGTTCTCATCCACATCCAAGGCACCCTGGCCCTTGCCGGGCCCCTCTAGACCATTGGCTTCCTTGCTGGACATCCGCTGCCCTCATCAGGTGTCAGGTCAAATGTCCTGCCCTGTTGCAGGTCAGAAGGACGTGAGTGGACACCCCCCAGAACATACTGTACAGTTTGAAGAGATGCTTGACGTCTGGCCACGTGAGTAGGTATTTCAGAACCTCAGCCAAGTCATCCACGGCCTCCCCGTTGCACCTGGGCCAGGACTTGGTGACCACGGCGGACGCAAGGATCCCGAATCTCTGCAGGTTGCTCTGAGAGAGTCCCTCCAGAATGCTGGTCTGCGACTAAAGAAAATGAGAACAGAGAAGGGAATTCAGGAAGGCGTCTTTTTGGGGTTATTTTTTTGTTTTGTTTTTAAGTAACAGAAGTAAATTACCCAATTTCAGAAAGCTTTTGTGACTAGTTTTACAAAGCTTTAAAAAACCCCACAAAAGAGTTAAATACTTCACTTTTATTAAAGCATTTTTCTTCGCAGTGAATTGTCTCCTTGAGCAGCAACCCCCAGAAACGTGTTAGTGTGGACTCACAGACACGCCCCACACATCACTCCCCACCCTCTGGCTCACCACCAGTGTCTGCACTTTTCCTGCACTTTCATGTCATGAAAAACAGCAAACATAGCATCAGTAAGTCATCAACCCATCAAATACTTTGTATTCCTAAACTGTCTTTTGTAAGGCCGCCTGCATACAGCATATACTAGTATATTGTAGGGCTCTTCTCTGCTTCCCCACGACACAAAATGTTTTCCTTCTTTAAGTTTAAAATTTTTACCAAAAATGTCAGCCTGGGAACCAAAGGGTCTTGTGTTTGATTCCCAGTCAAGGGCACATACCTGGTTGTAGGTTCCAACCCCAGCCCCAGTTGAGGTGCATTTGAGAGGCAACCAATCAGTGTGTCTTTCTCACACCGATCTCTCTCTCCTTTCTCTCTCTCTCTCTCTTTCTCTCTCTCTCTCTCTCTCTCTCTCTCTCTCTCTCTCTCTCTCTTTCTCTCTCTCTCTCTCTCCCTTTCTCCTCTTCCTCCTCCTCCTCCTCCCTCCCTTGCTTCCATTCCCTCTAAAAATCAATGGAAAAAATATTCCCAGGTGAGGATTAACTAACTAAGTAAATAAATAAAAGGATAAAAGAAAGCCGTATCCAACAACTTATAAAAAGGATTAAACACTGAGACCAGGAGGGATTTATCCCAGGGATGAAAGGTTGGTTGAACATAAAAAAACAATTGAATGTAATACATCGAATCAATAGAAAAAAATTACCTGATCATCTCAATAGACTAAGAAAAGTATTTGACAGAATCCAGCACCCTTTCATGATAAAAATACTGAACTAGAAACAGGAGGCACTCCTCACCTGGTAAAGGGCACCTATCATCTATGGAACCCCCAGCTAACTCCACGCTCAGTGGAGAGAGTAGCAAGACAAGGGTGTCCCCTCTCTCCACTTCTATTCAACTTGGTGCTGGGAGCTCTGCTCGTGGTGGTCAGGCAGAAACAGGCATAAAAGGCACCCAGATCAGAAAGGAGGAAGAAAAACTCTCTCTGTTCACAGATGACATGATCTTACAGAAAGCGCTAAAGAGCACACATGCATGCACACAGGCCTACATGCACACACAGACCTACATGCACACACACCTACACACACACACACACACGCCCACATGCATACAAAGAAGGAGGCTGTGCCTGAGAGGCGTTGTAGGGCAGAATATCTCCTTACTTTGCAGAAAAAAAATTCCTAAGTGAATGGATAGGAACAGACACTTATCCATAAATGTTTTGTCAACCTTTGGCATCTCTCACTGCACAGGTGCAGTGTGGGAGACAACGCACACCAGGAGCGTGGACTTCACAGGGACCTTTGCTAGCGGCTGGGGACACCACCGGACTCGGTCACACCTGAGTGGCTGTGATTGACCGCACGTCACAGCTGCGCCACCTCGGGAAGCTGAGTGGCATTTCCAGGAGCTGATCAAGGGCCCCAGACTCCAGAACCAGTCCTGCCAGCCAGGAGGGGATGCCTGTGCCTTCACAGGGGGTTGAAGCCCGTCTCAGAGCCCATGGGCACTTACCAGACCTTCCTGACAACATTGGAAGGCAGCTGTGACCCTGAAAGCGTCCCTGGTGGGCTAGCTTGCTCACCTGGCAGGCCAAGCCTACAGCTTCAATGGCACATTTCTCGAAGCACTTGGACACGCTGTCGTCAGCGCCCGCAGTTGCCCAGCCAGTGCTGCAGTAGGCGGAGATCTGGGAGAGCGGCCTCTCCTGCAGGGGCGAAAGGGGCAGAGCTGGGGGCAGCACCCTGAGCTCCAGGGGACACAGGGGCCTAGTGTTTTCACTTCCCCACCCTCTTACCATTGCCCATTGTTGGAACCTTCTTCCCACTCACTGCCCCCCAAACATCAGACCAACAACAAGACCACTCTACAGAGAAGGTGCCTGCACTGAAGTTTGCAAAAAGAGGTGAGTTTTGAAAAGTAACGTGATTTTTCCTTGTTTGTGTTTTCCTGCAAAGATCCATTGAACGTTATATATAAAGTTCCCACGTCACGTTTAAAAAAATCAGCCCTGGTCCTGGCCGATTTGGATAAAGCATCGGCCCGATGACTGAAGAGCTGCGGGTTCGATCCGGGTCAAGAGAATGTATCTCAGTTGCAGGTTCGATCCCCAGGCCCATTGGGGTGTGGGAAGAGGCAGCCAATGGATGTGTCTCTCTCACATCGATCTTTCTCTCTGTCTCTCCCCCTCCCTTCTTTGAAAATCAATGGAAAAATATCCTTGGGTGAGGATAAACAACAACAAAATCAACCCCAATGTTTTGAGGGTCATGGGCCTGAACTAAAACAAAGAGCACGTCTGTGTTTTCCCCACTGGTCGCCGGGTTTAACAGGCTCCTGTCACCAGGGGCCACTTGGAGGCCCCGCATGCATGGGGTTCCCCTGGTGCAACCCCTGTTCCCCATTGTTCTCTGGAATTCCATCCAAGGCCCCTCAGCAAAGGCTGCACCAGGAGCAGCGATGAAGCCATATTTGCCCACCCCTGGGCACCGGAGGGCAGTCCACCCATTTGAACGACCTTCCCCTCCATGGTGGTCACCAATGTCTGGTTCTCTCAACCTGCCTTCACCCCCAAGAAATACGGCCCCGACCCCGCTACCTGCTTGAGCCTTCCTTCCAGGTCCCCCAGCAAGGACTCCTTCCAGCCGTGTTCATCTGGGAAGCGAATCTCCACCAGCCGCCGCCACACCTGCAAGGCCACAAGTGAGGGACAGCCCCGTTACAGGAAATGCCACAATGTAAGCCTTCCAAAGACGACTGTGGTGACACAGAGGGCTCTGCACTGCGAGGCCACCTGGCGTGGGACCTGGCCACGGTTACTGGAGCTGTCCGCGGGGTCAGGGCACCCACCTCAGCCCCAGAACACGAAGGACCCTGACTGCACAGGGAACCACTCTGGTCCTTCATTGTGAAACTGGTTGTTATTCAGAAATTATTTTTCTCCAATGTTTTATTTTGAAAAATGTCAAACTTGTGACACTGCCATTTACCTCCATCAGATCCCCAATGTTCACCTCAAACATGCTCTCTCTCCCTCTTCAGGCGTTTTCTCTGCCTGGTCCCTGGGAGGTGAGCCACCGAGGCAGTGCCACTTGGCCCCTAAATACTTGGGCAGGCGTCTCCGACCACGTGGCCCACACGCCACACAACACAGTATGAGTCACGCTCAGGACAGTGCCGTGGGTCTGACACTTCTCTAGGCGGGTCCCTGTCCACATCCCTCCCATCACTCACATATGTCCAGATACAACACGGAACATGCAGTACGTTTGGTGACCACATCTCTTTCCCAGCAACGCCCTTGCGGCCCTTTCTTTCTTGAACAACGTGTACAGTTCTGAAAAGCTCTGGTTTTCGTGAGAATGAGGGAAGCAGGCTTTGCTTTATAGAAACCCAGTCCATGGAGCCGAAGGTGCCCCATTCCACAGGGAGGAGCCCTATAGAACCCTCCCATCGAGGGCAGAGATCATTCAGGTGAACCCCTTGGTCACCCTGACACCCCGATCACCTTGATAACTACAAGGACACAAGGAGAAAACAGACACGTTAAAAACCAAAAATGGGCCTGGCCGATGTGGCTCAGTAGTTGAGCGTCAACCTATGAACCAGGAGATCATGGTTCGATTCCAGGTCAGGGCACATGCTTGGGTTGCAGGCTCAATCCCAAGTGTGGGGCGTGCAGGAGGCAGCTGATCAATGATTCTCTCTCATCATTGATGTTTCTGTCTCTCTCTCCTTCTCCCTTCCTCTCTGAAATCAATAAAAAATATATGTTAAAAAATAAAATAAAAAATAAAAACCAAAAATGGGAGTGAATAAAGCTTCCCAGATAGAGCCCTGCCCAGCCCTGGCGGAGCCCTGTCCACATGTGCTTAAGGTGTTACTGCAAGCTTAGACCCAATCCAGTGGCCGCCCCGTCCCTTGCCCTCCTCCACAGCACACAGTTCTATTCCACACCGGTCATCTTCAAAACGCTCCCACCTCCCACCTCCTACCTCCCACTGCCCACCTTTTTTTGGGCCCATGTCTCTCTTTCTCACATTCAGATGCCATTCTGCCCAGCTTCCATTTCAAGTACTGGTAGTTCCTGCTTTCATCTTTTCTTTCCAAGTCCAGCATCACAAACTTCATAACCTTAGTACTAAATCAGACCCCAAGTGACCCCCACAAGTCCTCCCGCCAAGAGCACCTCCCTGGCAAGGTCTGCCTGCTGCCGGGGCTCCCGGTAGGCATGTGACCAGCGCCTGGCCTTGCAGATCCCACTGGGGAGGGCAGGGACTGGAGACCTGAGGCCCATGCACAGGATGGGGCACCCCGCTGAGGTCCTGGAGCTCAGGATACAGCCTGAGGTGTTGCATCCCTGTGCAGTCACGTTTCATGGGCTGTGCATGGTCGCCAGCTCACCTGGATCTCCTCACTGTAGGTGAAGCTGACAGAAGAGTCATTTGAATTGCAGAAGATGCACTGCTTGAAGGTTCCCCGAAACCACGCTCTCGTGGCAGCGAGGGCTCCCTGGGCCACTCTCCTCACTGAGGTCCTCATCCCAGTGTCACTTTCCGGCCCTTCCTCAGAGTCCTGTTAGCAAAGGGGAGGTAGGGAGGGGGGGGGGGAAGATGCACTGGAAGGTTCCCCGAAACCACGCTCTCGTGGCAGCGAGGGCTCCCTGGGCCACTCTCCTCACTGAGGTCCTCATCCCAGTGTTGTCTTCCGGCCCTTCCTCAGAGTCCTGTTAGCGTACTGTAACTTCCAGCCTAAGACCCAAAAGCCAAGGTGCACATGGGATCACACAGCATCCTCTGTGCGGTGAGCCGGCCAGCCGGCCATGGATGATGGATGAGGGGAGCAGCCGCTTTGTGCCATCCTACAATCCCACACTTGGCCCAGCTCCTTTGTGAACGAGGTCACTGGAAACTCCGTTGCTGTCCTGGGCGTGACACAACCTGGAGCCCACTCACCACTATAGGTTTCAGCCTGATGACGATGCAGACGATCTCGGCAGATGAGGCGAGCAGCTCGTGAGTCATCAGGCCTTTTGTGAGTTCGCAGATGGCCTCGTGCAGCTTCAGGCACACGGTCAGGTAGGACGGCACCAAGGGCTCCTGGAGAACCCTGCACCGCAGTGAGTGAAGAGAAATCACTGGAGGGACCCAGGGAATGGGAAACATCACCATCATTCAGGGCGCACTCCTTCCCGTTAAGTACCAGCAGCAAGGCATCCATTGGATCCCTATATAGCATAACATCGGGGAAATTTCAATCCATCTCAAACTTGCAACCAAGATAAAAAGCAAACAACCAGGCCAATGTGGGTCAGTGGTTGAGTGTCTACTTCTGAACCTGGAGGTCACCATGGGTTGTGCATATATTTTCTTTGGCTAATCCCCTCTTTAAATTCACTTTTTAAAATTCTTATTTTCAGATAAGTGCTTATAACTGCACTATTATATATTTTCTATTATATCATTTAGAATTAAGATATTTTTTAATTGAACCCTTGTAAATTTTAGCACAATTTAATAAATTATGCTAGAAGCAATTAGGAGATTTTTCATGTAATGCAGATACATTTCAATTAATATTTTATTAATTTTTAATTTTTTAATATTTTAATTTGAAATAATCTCATACATGTAAAAAAAAAGCTATAAAATACTACAGCATATTACATGTACCCTTCACCCAATTTCTTAGGTGTTAATAATTTAAACATAACCATTATACAACTAACAAAATTTGGAATATATTTTTCTTATAATCTCTTTAATGTTACTTAATCCATTTACTTTGTTTTTGTTAATCTTCACCCAAGGATATTTTTCCATTGAATTTTAGAGAGAGTGAAGGGAAAGGGAGAGACACATTGATTGGTTGCCTCCTGCACATGCTCTGATAGGGACTGGGGATCAAGCCAGCAACTGAGGTACATGCCCTTGACTGGAATCAAACCTGGGACCCTTCAGTCCAGGGGCTAATGCTCTACCCACTGAGCAAAACAGGCTGCAGCTTAATTCATTTACTTTTAATCTATATGTGTCTTTATATTTAAAGTGGGTTTTGTTTTTGATTCACCCTCATAATCTGTCTTTTAATTGGTGCATTTATGCCACTGACTTTCAGAGTGCTTACTGATAGAGTTACTACCATATCAGGCAGATTCTGGGGCTTCTGGGGCTTCTGGGGCCGGCCTGCCCTGGATGGCGGTGCGCTGGCGGCTGGTGCTGTCCCACCCTGCCTGCAGTATGTAAATTAGCCGCCATCTTTGTTGGCGGTTAATTTGCATATCTCGCTGATTAGCCAATGGGAGGCGTAGCAAAGGTACGGTCAATTACCATGTTTGTCTATTATTAGATAGGATTTGCAGCAAACCAGGGACACCTCCCTGGTCTGAAGTGTTTTAACAAAGATGAGTTAAAGTATTCCAAGGGTATCCCCTTACTTGAGAAAAAGCTAGGAATGTACATTTTAAAGATTAAACTATTATGTCAATTTGAAAACGATTCTGAAAGATACAGGGAGGGAGGGCAAAAGGAAGAGAAGCTAGAATAGCTGCCGTGTGCTGTGTAGCCTTCTCCAGGTTTTGTGTCTACTGACAGTTGCTGAGTTGATCCAAGTGGGCTCAGACAGGGCCACAGCAGCGAATGGCCGGGGGATGCTGTACTGTGCAGAGCTGTCTAAGGCCTCTGTGTCACAGGTTCCTGAGTGCCCTGTCTCTGACCTGAACACCTGAGAACTCAGGTGAGAGAGAGGGGAGGTGCTGCGGACTCTTAGTGATCGCCTGTCCTGCCCTGTGAACATTTCTATGGTGTCCTGTGCACTGCCCCTCCAGGGTCAGAGGCCAGGAGCCAATGATTTCGGATGATGACATGGAGCTGTGCTAAGGTTGACATGTGAAGGCCAGATGCTGATGGAGCGCAGGGCACAGGCTTGGGTGTGCAGCACGACGACGACCATTGAGAAACAAGTGGGAGATGCATAGAAAACCAGACTAAAAAGTCACCAGTTCATAGCTATTATTGTCCCTTAAAAAACAGGATTATCGCATTAATAAATCAAAGGAGGAAGTGGGCTCTGCATGGTTTATGGCCTTCCGACCATGGCGGCAGCTCTGGGACACTGCCACCCGGGGTGGGGGGCCACCGCAGCCCCAGGACAGCCTTTTGCTTTGTTACTTACTTGTCCTGAAAGGTACCCAGCAGGTGCAGCAGCATTTTTAAAGTTTTGTCAATATCCTAGGGTGGTGAAGAAAAGAAAGACAGGAGAGACTTAATCACGGCACCACAGTCTTTGCTAAAACAGACCTGAAAAAACCCAGCATGAATAAAACCAAGCAATAAATTATTTTCTTTCTACAAACGTGTTTTAAGGTGCTCAAATACTAAACTTGATCTTTCGGAAATAAATTCGGGATTTAGAGTTATGCCATTGTTTTCGGCCCCAAAATGGGAGAGGAAGATGGTAACTGTGTCCTGTCCTGATGCTCAGGGGTGACCTCTCACCCTGCCTCACACAGACACAAAAAGGGAAGGCTAGAGTTTTACTGAAACGGAAGAAACAGGGAGCCTCCCAGTACAGTTTCTTCCTTTTTAAAAATTTCTTTATTTTTATTTATTTGTTGATTAATTTCAGAGAGAGGAAGGGAGAGGGAGAGAGATATAGAGACATCAGTGATGAGAGAGAATCATTGATCGGCTGCCTCCTGCACAGCCCACACTGGGGATCGAACCCACAAGCAGGACTTGTGCCCTGACAGGAATTGAACCATGACCTCCTAGTTCATAGGTTGGCACTCAACCACTGAGCCACACTGCCAGGTGCAGTGCACTGTTTCTAAGTGTGTCACCCATCAGGTTTCCCTGAGAAGAGGAAGCAGGGCTCTGCACGCTAACTTGCTGGGGCACTTGTGCCAAGTGAGCCCTCCAGTGCCTGCTGCAGGCGACGGACCTCCAGGTTTTTGTTGACATCCTTATGTCCTTGAAGCCGGTACCGGGTCCCCAGCAGACAGTCCAGGACACGCGCTGGAAAGCGAGTCAGGTAGTCAGAGAATTCCTGCAGGTAGGCAGCCAGGCTGCTCAGAGGCAGCAGACTGAACCAGGACCGGAACAGGTCTTCATCCACACTCAGCAGGTATTTCTTCTCTACCATGAGCTGGAGTAATCGCTTCCTGCGGAGGGAGAGCGGAGCAGGGAGAGAACGGTGAGCACTGCAATGCAGACCACAGACCAGGAGGGAGGATCGAGGGAGCTTGGGTTTAAAAAATAATGTCAATGCTAAGAGGTGGATCGAATGAAAAGGAAACAATAACATTAAGAATTCACCAACATGGATGAACCTTGAAAACATGATGTTGAGTGAAATAAGCCAGACACAAAAGGACAAATCCTGTGTGGTCCCACCCACAGGGGCAGGAAGCAGAGGGAGGTAGCCAGGGTGGGGAGGGTGGGGAGTGAGCGCTTCACTGGATGGAGTCACAGTTTGGAAAAGAGCTCTGGAGTGACAACTGCACAACAATTCGAATGTGCTTAATGCCTCTGACTGTGCACTTAATGTGGTTATACTGGTAAATTCTAGGTTATGTATGTTTTACAATAAAAAAACACACTAAGAATCCACCATTGTTTCCAGCTCTATTGAGATGTAGTTGATAGATAACGTGGTATCACTGGAAGGAGTAACAATGTGTGGATTTATACACTTGTATGTTGCATCACGTTGGCCGCTGACCTCCGAGGTCAATGCTCCTTTGTTTTCATCCCCCTTTGGTGGTGAGAACATCTGAGATCTACTCTCTTAGCAACATTCATGTCTGTAATGCAGCACCACTGACTAGTCACACCACTGTGCTAGCTCCCGGAACCCACCTTACAGCTGGAAGTCTGTAGCCTCTGACCAACATCTACCCCTTCCCCCAGCCCCCAGACCCTGGTAACCAAATTCTACTCCGTTTCTATGAGTTTGACATTTTAGGTTCCATAGATGCGTGAGATCATACAAAGTTTGTCTCTCCCTCTGAGATGTTCTGAAGATGAGGCTGAGGTCGTCGAAGAGGACACCGGGGGAACTGGGGTTGGTGCACAGGAGGCCACACAGGGTGTCCAGGTCATGCTTGGAGAGGGAAAGCTTCAGCTCCATGGCCACGTGCAGGGCGATCAGGCCCATTCTCAGTTTACTCCTCACGGGAAAGTCCGTGGGCAGAGGGTCTTCGCTCTTCTCCAGAAACAGTGCCATGTGCTTTTGCAAACACTTCCACAGGTATTCCCTCACCTGGCCCAGGGGAAACGGAGACAGAAGTTTGGAGCCGAACCCATCTGAGCTGCACCATTGCTGCACCAAGGTCCACCTCACCTGAGCAGAGGCCTATGGCCCCGAGGGGCAGGGACTGCTCTGTGACCAGAGCACCCCCTCTCCGGGCCCAGCTGCCTGGGACCTCTGGGAGCTGCCCCCAACAATGGTGTCCGGAGACCCCAGCATGTGGAGGGGCTTTCAGGTAAGGGCCTGGGTGATTATGACGGTTCAGTGGTCATCTCATATATGGGCCCAGATGTATCTCAGAACTACCCCGGCCCCACCACAGTGCAAGTGGAGAGGCAGAAAGGAGGTTTCCACCCTTTCTTCCTATTGGTCTGGGGCCAGGTGAGGGATGAGCCAGGTGAGAAGGTGGGGCCAGAATTGGGGGCTGAACCAGGTGGTAGGGTTGGGGTCAGGTGAGGAGGTGGGACCAGCAGTGGGAGGAGGAAGAAAATAGAAAGGTAAACTCCTGTTGGCGGCATTTCCATCTTCCTTGACAGCAGAGGAAACTGGGGCTCAAGCAGCTAAGTCACCCCTGCCCAGTGCCATGGCTGGCTGGCACGTGATCCCAGGCCTCTGGCGACAGCCAGTGTAAGTGTAAAGCAATTTCTTCAATGGCAGGTGCCTATAATCAAGTGTCTCCTACATCACAAAGCGTCACTGCTTTCAGACTCGGGACACCTACACACTTCGTCCATCCACCACCATCCCCCCTTGGTGAAAATGAACAGCACTCAGCTGGCTTGTCCATTCGTAAAACCCATCATGTTACCACTCACTGTTGTCAGGGCAGGCCAGCTAATATCAGCCTCGAGTTCAAGTCAGACCGTGGCCGAGCATCTGCAGCAAGATGCCAGGACCATCGGAGGGTGGAGTAGGTGCCCCCACCCGGCAAAAGGCAAGGCCCTCCATGCTGGCCAGACATTCACGCTTCCGACGGCCCTGGCCAGCACAGCAGCCTGTCTCCTGAACTAAACTCGGAGGTGGCAGAGACCCACGTTGCTTTTGTAAGCGTCCTGGGCTTGGGCTCCTACAGCCACTCATCATGTGATGTGGCACAGCACAGCCTCTGCAGAGCCGCGTGTTCAACAGCTTATGTCAGAAAATGAGCATCTATGCCTGGGACAGGGCGGAGCAGTGATTCTCAACCGATGTGCCTCGAGGCTTTTAACACCTGCACAGCCTACCTATGGAGTCAGGGCCCTGGCCGCTTTCCCTGAGGTTGTCAGGTAAAAATGACAACAGCCAGCACAACAGTAGCTTTCTGGTGAATGAAGCACAGTCATACCTATTCTGTGATAAGGTCAGCAAAGCTATGCTTTTGGCATGCTGCAGAAATCCAGTCATTAATGTATCTGTGCCATGCGGTGAAAAGGTTGAGAATCGCTGGGCAAGAGGAATAAATGTTGAAATGACAACAGTGAGTGGTAACATTATAGGTAGTTTTTATTTCTTGTACGTTTTCTTCCCCTCTATACCAGCACTTAATTTTATAACCAGATGAAAACCAGTAGAAATGGCTGTAAAATCATTTCTCTCTCTCTCCCTCTCTCTCTCACACACACCCACACCCACACCCACACCCACTACCTCTGAGATGTGCTAAAGATGAGGCTGAGGTCGTCGAAGAGGTCACCGGGGGAACGGGCGTTGGTGCACAGGAGGCCACACAGGGTGTCCAGGTCATGCTTGGAGAGGGAAAGCTTCAGCTCCATGGCCACGTGCAGGGCGATCAGGCCCATTCTCAGTTTACTCCTCACGGGAAAGTCCGTGGGCAGAGGGTCTTCGCTCTTCTCCAGAAACAGTGCCATGTGCTTTTGCAAACACTTCCACAGGTATTCCCTCACCTGGCCCAGGGGAAACGGAGACAGAAGTTTGGAGCCGAACCCATCTGAGCTGCACCATTGCTGCACCAAGGTCCACCTCACCTGAGCAGAGGCCTATGGCCCCGAGAGGCAGGGACAGCTCTGTGACCAGAGCACCCCCTCTCCGGGCCCAGCTGCCTGGGACCTCTGGGAGCTGCCCCCAACAATGGTGTCCGGAGACCCCAGCATGTGTAGGGGCTTTCAGGTAAGGGCCTGGGTGATTATGACGGTTCAGTGGTCATCTCATATATGGGCCCAGATGTATCTCAGAACTACCCCGGCCCCACCACAGTGCAAGTGGAGAGGCAGAAAGGAGGTTTCCACCCTTTCTTCCTATTGGTCTGGGGCCAGGTGAGGGATGAGCCAGGTGAGAAGGTGGGGCCAGAATTGGGGGCTGAACCAGGTGGTAGGGTTGGGGTCAGGTGAGGAGGTGGGACCAGCAGTGGGAGGAGGAAGAAAATAGAAAGAACAAAGAATTCCCTAGAGGAGGTATTTGGAGAAAATGAATGAAGGTCCACCATCTCTCATCTGCACCTGCCCATTGAGTCTAAGGGTCAACTGGCCACTAGGAGGTGGGGTGATGCTGGCTGCTCAGAAGATGGAGGGAGTGGCTGCATGTGCCCCCCAAGCCTGTACCTGATTCTTTGTGTAATGCGGGAAGGTCCAGGTCTGCGCCTGCTCCTTGTAGACCATGGGCTCACTGACGACAGAATAGAACTGGCGGAACTGCATGAAGAAGCTGTTCAAGTTGATGGTGCTCCACGTCTGCAGGATGCTGAGGACACGGTCCAGCATGATGGAGGCCGCCAGCTTCTTCTTTTTTACCACCTCATTCCCCACCCATTCCTTGACATAATTCAGGACTTGCTTCTTGATTCCAGTGGACTTCATGCATATAATGTCATCATACTGATGCCAGTCTAGAGGGGAGAGGAGGCATCACAACCTGCCTGACCTGGACCCTCTGCCCTGGAGGCGGCTCTTGACCAGCAGGAGCAGAGGAATGAGCCCAGGAAGGGAAGAAAGGACGACCAGAGAACTGTTGGGCAGGTAGCCAGCCTCACTCCCGGCAGATGCCCGTCACAGGTCAGCAGCACTGGGGCCGGCCTGTGGGGAGCCAGCTGGGTCGAGGACAGGGATGCAGATGCCATACAGGGGTAGGTGCCATCCAGCAGCCTGAATGTACTTTGAACATGTCTTTAGCAAGCTTGATGGTTCAGCAAATGTGGCACACGAGCCCCTTAGAAAATGGTCACTCGGTGGGTAAACACTTTATACTGAAACTGTGTCACTCACAAGTGAGTGAGCCCCACTCCGTAAGTGACTTAGTGCAAGTGCCACTGTCCCCGTACTGGGCATCAGGATGCCCAACCCTTGAGGGACAGTACAGGAGACAGGGCCTGGGCTGACAGACTCACTCACGCAACTGAATGCAGTGAGTAAAAAACAGCAAAGAAAAACACCAAAGGAAGATAAAGATATAAATAAGAAAAAGAAGACAAAAAGGAGAATAGGAAATGAAGAGAAGAGTGGCCGCTACCACACAGTGGGGTGGCGGGTGGGTACCACATGGAAATCCCCTGGAAAGGGCCGACGCGCCTCTTCCTGCTCCTGCCCTGCCTACCACTCTGTGCCCAGCCTCCTTCCTCCTAGCAGCTTAATGACAAATCCTTCCCCTTGTTTCCTCTCATACGTGAGTGCTCAGGCTAAACTGATGAAAACTTGCTTCCAAACTCACGTTTGTCACACAGGGCTTGGGTGGGGCCCCACTAAGCAGAAAGGACCCACATGGGTCCCGGGAGCCTTTGCCCATGGGAGGGCCTGCATGTGCCTGCGGCCACTGCCCATGGGACCTACCTCCTGAGCCCAGCAGCGACGACTTCAGGTGCAGGCAGCGGTTGACATCCTCACTCTCCTTGTCCTGAACAGAGCCTTTGTTACCTATGACCACATACTTGTATGGAACGGGTCTGTCCAGGAGCCGCTTGGAAAGGACGGCGCAGCCTTCAATGAGGGCCCCGACCTGTTCTAAGGGTCTGTGAACAGAGGAGACACCAGCCAGTTATCAGAAAATCCTCTTGGAAGTTTTAGTTCTTCTGAAACCCAGCATGGAGTGCATAGCGAGAGCTACACATGGACGCCAGCTGAGGCCCTGTCCCCAGACAGGACCGAGGGGCAGCGGGCCCTGGGGACACAGGGCAAGTGCATTGAGGGGAGGAGCTGTTTGAAATATTCATTTTCCAAAAGCCTAGGATGTCATCAGTTTTGCTAAAAAGCACTGTCACTCACTTGGTGATGTGCAGCTCACACACGTTGACATTCCATTCTGGCTTCCCCAGCTCTTCTCCACCCCGGACAACTATCTGGTGCTGGTCAGGGTTGAAGCCGAAGTCTTTGGAAAGGATGGCGTGGAAGAACACTCTGACCCCCTTCCCGGGGCCTAGAGGGCTACAAGAAAGCCACCAGCAAATGATGATTAGACCCCAACTTTGTCTTCCCGGCCATGTGCACATACAAATACTCATGCACATGTAAGCACGCGCACATGCATAAACACACACCCATACTCACACACATAAAAACACACACATACTCACATAGACATACTCACACATGGACAAACACACACACATACACATGCACACTCATGCACACACATGTGATCTGTGTTTCCTCACTGCACATTAACACACACCCAGGAAAAATCAAGCACATTGACACTTCAAACCTACCACCTGCGTTGTGGGTCCTCTCGCCTCCCCTCTACAGGGGTGGGAGGTGGGCATAGGGCAGGGGACAGTGCATTGAGGGAAGAGCTGTTTGAAATATTCATTTTCCAAAAGCCTAGGATGTCATCAGTTTTGCTAAAAAGCACTGTCACGATAGATTTCATAGAATGGATGTCAGTACATCCCTGTGGGGCTGCTTGTGAGCCAAGGACACTCACTTGGTGATGTGCAGCTCACACACGTTGACGTTCCATTCTGGCTTCCCCAGCTCTTCTCCACCCCGGACAACTATCTGGTGCTGGTCAGGGTCGAAGCCGAAGTCCTTGGAAAGGATGGCGTGGAAGAACACTCTGACCCCCTCCCCGGGGCCTAAGGGGCTGCAAGAAAGCCACCAGGAAATGATGATTAGACCCCAATTCTGTCTACCCGGCCATGTACACATACAAATACTCACACATACTCATGCACATGTAAGCACACGCACATGCATAAGCATACACCCATACTCACACACAGAAACACACACACATACTCACATAGACATACTCACACATGGACGGGGGCTGCAAGAAAGCCACCAGGAAATGACGATTAGACCCCAACTTTGTCTACCCGGCCATGTGCACATACAAATACTCATGCACATGTAAGCATGCGCACATGCATAAACACACACCCATTCTCACACACATAAAAACACACACATACTCACATAGACATACTCACACATGGACAAACACACACACATACACATGCACACACATGTGATCTGTGTTTCCTCACTGCACATTAACACACACCCAGGAAAAATCAAGCACATTGACACTTCAAACCTGCCACCTGCGTTGTGGGTCCTCTCGCCTCCCCTCTACAGGGGTGGGAGGTGGGAATAGGGCAGGGGACAATCTGCCCTGGAAGTGCTGGGGGGGACGAAGGGGCTGGCTAGTGCTCTCCCAAGTTCTGTGAGGCCAGTGCCACCTCTGGGACCCCAGGGACTCCCCTGTCTCCCCCGGGAACCTGGGAATGCCCTCAGTGGGGCGGATGGGCACTGTGCCTGCATCTGTGGGGCAGGCCACCTCATGGCCCCACAACCCCCTGCGCCGCACACCCTACCTCCCTGGAACTTCCCAAGCATCAGCTTTCCGCTCCTTCTGGTCCTTGTCCTTCAGGGCAGCCGTGTTGCTCCAATGGCCCCTTTCAGGCTCCTTTGGGTTTCCTGGCTTGGCTTTTCCCCCAGAAATGGCAGTCTTGCCTTTGGTTTTGGCTTCCTGGGACAAGTAACCAAACCCTCACATTTAACACCAGCCTCCAAGGTTGCCCCTGATGGTCTGGGCTCCCACCATGGCTTCTGAGGACTCCACACCCAAATTCTCCCCTCATTGTTCCCTGGGCACCAGCTTCCAGCTGATCACTAAGCAGCCACCACACTCTGCCTCAGGCCCTGGCCCTAGCATTCCTTCTGCCGGGGCCACGTCTCCAGTCTCCCCATGGCCAGGCCTTCACTGCAAGAAACCCCTCGTGGGAGAGGCCTTCCCAGGCATGTCCCCTGGGTGCACCCCAGTGCCCTCTGTCCTCATCCATTCTCCATGGCCCGTCTCCCCTCTAGAGAGTGAGCTCTGAGGCAGGAGTGATCGTTCAGGGTTCCACCCCAGCACCTATCGGCAAAAAACTGAATGAGAGGAGCCAACTGTGGGACAGACCGCAGGGCCACAACCCCTCCTACAGAACAAGACCCTCACCTGGCGGTGCTCCCAGGAGGCAGGGGCCCCAGCAGGCGACTGTTTCAGTGTCTGAGTCTTACTATGGGCTTTGTTCTCAGCCTCTGTCCCTGGCTCTGCTGGCTCGGCTGTGACAATGGTTTCCTGGAAGAACTAAAGACCCCAAACATCAGGGCCAAGACCACATGGACAGGGAGACTGTGACTCAATGGTATGAGGGTCAGCATTGCCTCCAGCCAGATGACATCAGGGTCATGGGCACAGTGACAGGGCCAGCAGCTGGGGCGGAGGGCAGCCTCTCCCATTCCCCGTTCCCAAGAGAAGTCCCAGAGGAGGAGAGGATGCCCTTCCCAGACCAGGAGGCCATGTTGAAACCACACTGCACAGCCAGGGGTCAAGGACATAGCAGGCCCACCCTGGTCCTCACCCCTCCCCACAACTCACCCTGGAGGCTGGGGGCCCCGTCTGCTGCCTGATGGCTGGCGGGTCTTTCCTGGGCTCTGAGGGGCCCCCCTGCGGCATGGGCAGCAGGAACTTCTGGGCAGCACCTTCCTTCCATCTGGCAGAGGCAGTGGGGCTGGCCCCCTCCTGGTCCTTCCCTCCTGGGGGGGCACCTCCTCTGGTCTGATCCTGGGGTGCTGAGCTGCCTGAAGACTTGTTTCCTGAGGCCTCTGCTCCCTCTGCAGCCTGGCCCTGTAGAGATCCTCTGCGGCCACCAGGCCTCTTACCCACGCCCAGCGGCTGGCTGGGCTGGCTGGGAGCACCATCGCCCTTCTTCAGCTCTTGGCTCCTCTCCATCTTCCCCTCAGGGATGGACATCACCTTTGGGTTGTTCTCAGAGTCTACAAAAGCAGTGAAGGGAAGAACCCGTCACCTCTGGGATATTAATTTGAGCTGGTTATTTTTAAGAAAGGGCAGCCATGGGAAGCTCTGAAAGCTGAGGAGACATTTACATTTGTGAGGGAAACCTGCATTTGTAAGGGGTACCCCTCACAGCACCAGGAAGAGGAGGGGGCCCCTATCTCTAGGAGCTATGGATGAAAGAAATAAAAAAAGGCCACATGCTAACTTGACTAGTTCAGGGAAGGCCTGCATGGCGGTTGTGCAAACTCAAAGACCTAAAGCAGGGGTCCTCAAACTACAGCCCGCGGGCCACATGCAAATACAAATATTGTATTTGTTCCCGTTTTGTTTTTTTACTTCAAAATGAGATATGTGCAGTGTGCATAGGAATTTGTTCATAGTTTTTTTTTAAACTATAGTCCGTCCCTCCAACGGTCTGAGGGACAGTGAACTGGCCCCTGTTTAAAAAGTTTGAAGACCCCTGACCTAAAGTAACCACAAAGGATGGTCTGAAATTAAAATTTAACTAGAAGCAGTTTCTAGTGGGTAGTCATGTCCTAGGCCAGTATTTTCCCTGACAAAGATCAACTTCCATCTTTACTGAGTCTATTGTCTTTCTGTATCTAAGATAACATTCCTGTGGAATGTCAGGGTAACTTGTAACTTCCCTTTTCCCAGACCCCTCAGGGCACAACAAATGGCACCAGGGTGAAAACCACAAATTCCCTCACTGTTATTGTTATCATGTTAATAGTCGACTGTTAACTATATTAACTATCCTGTATTCATCTATGTAAAAGAAGTGTGGAGGAAAGGGGCCACATGGTGACCTGACAAGCTCAGGGGAGGCCTGCATGGCAGTTTTTCAGACTCAGAGACCTAAAGTAACCACAAAGGATGGTCTGAAATTAAACCTTAACTAAAAGCAGTTATGGTGGGCAGTTACGTCCTGGGCCAGTATCTTCACTGACAAGGTCAAACTTTACCTTCACTGAGCCTATCTGTCTTTTTGCATCTATGATCACACACCCTTGAAATGTCTGGGTAACTTATGACTTCCCTGTATCTGGAGCCCCTGAGGCACAACCAGGTGTGCTGGGTCCCAGGACAGATACCACAAATTCCTTCATCATCATGTTAATTGTTCCTGCACCCACCTAAGTATGTGCCCATCATTTTACTTTTTATCCAATCCCAGGGGTTTCCCTGCTTTGCTTTATCCCTCCTCCTTAATCTATCACCAATTTCATGTAACCCACCTATGTTCCTCCTTTGATTGAAATGTATAAATACAATTGTAACCCCCATTCTTCGGAGCACTATCTCAATTCGTTGAGGTTCTACTTCCTGGCATATGTCGACAGTTTGGCTCAAATAAACTCACAAAAATTCTTTATAGGTTTCAATGGTTTTTTTACATTAACAGAAGCATATGGCCATCATTTCACTTTTTATCTAATTCCAGAGGTTTCCCCTATTTGCTTTCTCCCACCTCCCTAATCTGTCACCAATGGATTTCATGTAACCCACTTACGACTTCCCGTTTGATGGTAATTTATAAAAACAAGGTAAAAACCCTCCATTTTTCAGAGCATTATCCCAATCTGTTGAGATACTGTACCCGGCAATTGTCGTCTGTTTGGCTCAAGTAAACTCACAAAAATTCTTTAAAGGTTTGAATGTTTGAGTGTGCCGGGGGAGGGGAAGGGACAAGCAGGATGGTGAATGGGATAAAGTCACTGGGGTGGAACCAGCGCTGGGGACTAAAGGTCAGACAAGAGGCACTTTTTTTTTTTTTTTACTTCTCCTGCTGACGACCCACATCAACCCCAAAGCAGCTAACGCAGTTTAAAAGCAAAACAGGAGCCTGCCGGTGTTGCTCATTGGTTGGAGCATAGACCTGCACACCAAAGGGGCATGGGTTCGATTCCCAGGCAAGGACTGGTACCTGGGTTGCAGGTTTGATCCCCTGCTCCAGTTGGGGCACAGGTGGGAGGCAACCAAGCGATGTGTCTTTCTCACACCATTGTTTCTCGCTCTCTCCCACCCTCCCTCCCTTCCACTCTCTAAAAAGCCAATGGAAAACAAAAAACAAGCAAACATGAGACTTCGGAGAAGGCTGTTCAGAGAAGGAAGGTGGGTGGCTCCAGGCATCACCTGAACCAGGAAGAGTGTCCCTCCCGTTTTGGCTCCAATTTGCAACTTCAGATGAGCCCCACCTCCCTGAGACTCAGTTTTCCTTCTTGCGGGAGGGCTTCCTCGGAGTCCCCTCCCACCCCTGTGGGACGGACAGGAAAGAGCTGTCCCCCCCAGCCGCTGTCATTACCGACACCCGCTCTCGCCGAGGCCACGATCCCCACACACATCCGGTCCCTGAAGGCGGCGGCGGCCGACTGGGTCCCCTCTGGGACCTGGTAGTGGTGTGCCAGGTAGGCCCGGGCGGCCTCGAGGCGTGCCCGGGGGATGGCGGGAACCCTGTGCTGGCTGAAGGCCGAGGGCAGGTAGCAGTGCTCCCGCTCGCAGTCGCAGACCAGGAC
>NW_005354298.1:28030-30663 GCF_000412655.1 Myotis brandtii
GCTAGCTCTGTGCTCAGGTGCACCAGCTGCTCCGCTGTGTAGTAGTTGAGGTGAAAGTGCTCTGCTCGCTTCCGCGCCAAAAACCCCTCCCACTGGCCCAAGAAGTGCTCCATCTGCCGGCACAGCGCCTCCAGCAGAGGGACCAGGGGCGCGTGCCCCTGCAGCGGCTCCAGCAGTGGCAGCCCAAAGTTCATCTGCACGGGCTTGGCCAGCCCTGGGCAGCAGTGCACCTCAACCTTCCAGGCCCGGAACAGGAAGCTTCCAGCAGAATACAGGTTCAGGAAGGCCTGCAGGAGCCTCTGCACGTTGCAGAACACCTGTCGCCAAGGGAAGCAAGAGGCGGGTCTCACTGGCTGACCCCAGAGAGAAGGTGGAAGCAGACTCAGAGCCTGAAGGGCGGGGTTGAGAGCAGAGCCTGCCTTCCTTTGTGACAGAACCTCTTCCTCAGGAAGGCCTGGCATTGCCACGATTGAGGGAATCGTGTAAAAACAGTGCAAATGGCCCAGCCTGTGTGGCTCAGTAGTTGAGCATCAACGTATGACCCAGGAGGTCACGGTTCGATTCCCGGTCAGGAAACATGCCCGGTTGAAGGCTCAATCCCCAGTGGGAGGCATGCAGGAGGCAGCCGATCCATGATTCTCTCTCATCATTGATGTTTCTATCTCTATTCCCTCTCCTTTCCTCTCTGAAATCAATAAAAATATATTTTAAAAAATTATTTTAAAAAGTACGAATAATCTTTAAAGAAAAATCTTCTAACAAAATGGAGTGGCTGTTCCAATATGCTTCCTTCCTATGGTGGGTCACCTCCAATGCCAGTGCAGGCTGCCCACCTGCATCTTTACCTAATTTTGGATTTTTGCTGGTTGGTATAGTAGGGAGGCAATTTAAGTTTCTTTCTAAGGACTGTGCCTGGGCCATCTCCTCTCAGAGCAGCAGATTCAGGGACAATGGTCTCTACGGAGATTAAGCGGGAACCGCTAAACAAAGGGCCTGTCACACCTGAGACGCCCCATCAGGCCCTCAGTTTGGGTGACAGCCACCCTGCAGACCCATGGGTTCCAGAGCAGAGCCATTTCTAGCGATCAAACCCAAACTGTCCGGGGCCACTGGGAAGGGTGTCCCCAGCCCCGACTGAGACACCCACAGCTTGCCCGGAAGCAGACCCCACCTCGGAGAACACCTGCGCCTCGGCACTGTGGTGGTCTTTCTTGCCAGACATGAGCATCAACTTGTTCAGAAGCTCCTTCAGCTCCTCCAGGGAGCATCTGCGCTGCTCCTGGCTATCCGCACTGCTCTCAGGGAGGAGCAAATAAAGAGCAGTGTCTGGGGAGATCTGTGGAACAGGACACATTTGGTGGTAATTTTCTGGAGGGAGAACCTCACCCCCATGCCAGGGCATGAATGTGTCAAGGAAATGGGCATGTCCAGGGTGTGGGTGTGTCTAGGCTGTGGGCATGCCCAGGAACGGGCGTGTCCTGGAATGGGTGTACCCAGGGGTGTGGGCGTGTCTGGGAAGTGGGCATGCCGGGAGTTGGGGGCTCACCTGCTGGAGCTCAGTGGGCACCTGGATCACATAGATGCCCCTGCTGTTGATGGCTCTGGCCAGTGATAGCGACGAGTGCTCTACTGAGCCGTGGCTCTCCTTCACCTTCTTCAGCCACCCCAAGTCCCTGGCAGAGTCTCGCTGTTGGGACAGGAGAGAAAACAGCCATCCATTGATCCATCCTGTTCTTTCTCTCTTCCTGTGGGCATGGCCCTTCCACCTCAAGGGCAAATGCCTTCTCTGGGCAGGTCAGCCCTCAGGGTGGACTTGGGGGGCTTCCTCCTGCACTGCCTAGACTCTGAGTATCGCTGCCTGTCCTGGGACACCTATGAGGTGTCCTTCAATCAGGGGTGGGGAACCATTTTTCTGCCAAGGGCCATTTGGATATTTATAACATCATTCACTTAATATAAGTTTATGTTGCTATGAAAAAAGCTCCCAGATTTATTTAATTTGGAGTCCTACCTGTGGTTAACTTGGCAGGGCCAGACCAAATGATTTCACTGGCATTATATAGCCTGCAGGCTGGATGTTCCCCACCCCTGGTTTAGACAAATACCTAGAGGATCAGTTGCTATCTGCAGTTAGATTTTTACCTCAATGTTATAAATACTTAAGGTCTCAAAGACTATAACAATATTGAGAAGCAATAAGGGTAGATATTATAATGTCCATTATAAAACCGAGGAAAGGACCAATGTGATTTTTTTAGCATCTCATGACTTACAATTGGAACAGGAGCTCATTCTTGCTCCTAGACCACCCCAGTGCTGAAGGTGAAACTCCCTCTGGGGCAGTCACTGAAGGCTGTGCTCACATATACCTACCCAAGCTACATTTTGGTTAATTTGGATAGTTCTTATGGGTGGAAATGAAATGTTTCAAAATACGTTTTTTTGTATTAATATAATAAACTAGAGGCCCAGTGCACAAAATTTGTGCACGGGGCGGGGGGAGGGGAGGATGTCCCTCAGCCCCGTCTACACCCTCTCCAATCTGGGACTCCTTGAGGGATGTCCAACTGCCAGTTTAGGCCCAATCCCACAAGGATATACCTCTTACAATCCGGGACCGCTGGCTCCCAACT
>NW_005354298.1:31211-35706 GCF_000412655.1 Myotis brandtii
TGCCCTCATGGACTATTTATCACCTCAAGGAAATTCTGCCTCTGAACAATAAATCTTGCGTGCAAGACTTTGTTCTGACATGGCCCGCTTACAGGCCCCTGTCTGTTCTTGGCAGAACGTCCTCTTTTAGTTAACTTCTCTTTTTACTTGACCGGCTACAGACGCTGTGCTTGGGCTCAAGGGCACAGAGGGACGGGTGCTTCATATTGTGGGTTTTGTTTTGTTGATTTTGTTCTGCATCCAACCCCTGGGGAGGAGATCTGGGTTACAGTCAGACCCACAGAACCAGTGTCCCTAGGTGGTCAGCCAAGTGTCGACTCTCTCCTTGATTCCTTGCTGTCTAGATTTGGGATTATGGCGTGGCCGAGTGCCTGGGGTCCAGCGGAGTCAGGCAGGGTCTCATCATTCAGGCACAGGTGTTTGGCCCTGCTGTGCACCCCCACTGACTGACCAGGACCAGTACCTGCCACACCCACAGTCACCCAGCAAAACGGCCAATGGCCCCATCCACTGCCTACTGTGCTCAGAGGGAGAAGAGGGCAGCGACTGGGGTGCTGAGCATCGGGGAGGTGAGGGTTCTGCGTGGGAGTGACTGTGCCCTGCTGAGGACCTGAGGAGGACGGCTGCTGGAGGGAGCAGGACCTCACCACCCCAATGTGTCTTTGCCCTGAGGATTATTTTAGGCTGATTACCTTTCAAAAACAAAAGACCCAGGATGGGCCTTTTACCTCCCCCTGAACAGCCTAAAAGAATTTAGACTGAGGGCCTGGTCCAGGCCAAGCAGGTGCAGTGTGGCATTTACAGGTTGGGTCAGGTTTGGGGAAGGGGGTGGAGCCAGCAGGGCCTGCACCACATCCTGTTGGGCTCCTACCTTCTCTGCAGACCCAGCAAACATCTGTGCCAGCAGTTGCTCATTCATCTTCCTGTGAATTGTTCTTCATGTGCCTGACCGGGAATCAAACTGGTTCACAGGTCAACGCTCAACCCCTGAGCCACACCGGTTGGGCAGGATTTGGTTTTATTTTGTTGAATCGCTGAAGCCCCAGAGACCCCTTCCCTCCCAAGGTCCCCACCCACCCAAGTAGATGTTCTAGTGAGCAGGGGTGAGGAGCCTGGTGGGCGGGAGGTCCCACCTGGACCCCAGGCACTCGGCCACGCCATAATCCCAAATCTAGACAGCAAGGAATCAAGGAGGGAGTGGACACTTGGCTGACCACCTAGGGTCACTGGTTCTGTGACCCTCAAGCGCCCTTGGGTCTGTCACCCAGATCTCCTCCCCAGGGGTTGGATGCAGAAGAAAATCAACAAAACAAAACCCACAACATGAAGCGCCCTCCCCTCTGTGCCCTTGAGCCCAAGCACAGCGTCTGTAGCCAGTCAAGTGAAAAGAGAAGTTAACTAAAAGAGGACGTTCTGCCAAGAACAGACAGGGGCCTGTAAGCGGGCCATGTCAGAACAAAGTCTTGCACGCAAGATTTATTGTTCAGAGGCAGAATTTCCTTGAGGTGATAAATAGTCCATGAGGGCACGGAAAGTACTAGGGAGGGTACACAGCTGCAGGTTGAAGGGACCTTTGAACAATATAGGAAATTAATAGTTTAATGTATAACTTAGCTCAGATGATCTCATAGGCATGCCTGTTTGTCAGTGTTACTTGCTGTACTCCCCAATAAAAGCCATGAGAACTTTGGAGGATTTGCTACTTGCCTGAGCGAGCAGTAGCCCTCTGTCTCTGAAACTCATCCTGCTTGCCGAGCTCATCTCAGCTTCACTATTCACCTGCAGACCATCTGCAGCGTCCAAAACCTGTGCACTTGGTACAAATGCATGGGAAATGGAGCGATGGAAGGGCCGCCCCTGCCCCCAGCTCAGGTGCATTCTTAGAGGTCACCCCAGGTGAGAGCAGGGAGGCCTGGGACTGCCGGCACCTGTTTTCTCTGTGCTCATGCACACACACTCACATGCACACGCAGCAGCACGTGTTTACAAAACACACATGGGCCCAGTGGACCTTCTTTGAATCATGCAGCAGTTATTTATGGAACACCTACTGTGTGCAGGCACTGCCAGGGACCTGGGGTAAAGCAGCGAACAAGAGAGCAAAAGTCTCCCCTGAAGCTGCAGGACAGACACACAAAGGAAGTGGGATTGGGGGGCAGGCTGCAGCTTTCACTGGGGGCTGGGGCAGGGGGGAGGGGCTTGGGGAAGAGACAACTGAGCAAAGGCTGTAGGAGGGGAGGGGCAGCTGTGCTGCCTTGAGGACAGGTGTGTTCCAAGCATAGGAACAGCCAGTGTCCCTGGGATCAGAGCAGGCCAGTGTGTCCCAGGAAAGACAGGGAGGCCATTGGACTGGGGGGAGGGGCTGCAGGAGAGGAGGTCAGAGGGCACTGAAGGGGCATTGGGGCAAGACTTGTGGCTTTTCCTCTAAGAGGATGGCGGGGAACGGGGGAGGGAAACACCTCCCTGGCAGGCTCATCCCAAGCAGCCAGCAGGTCTCCTGGGAACAGATGTGGGTAATGTGGAAGGGAAGGAGGGAAGTCAGTGCTGGGGGTTGGGCTCGAGGTGCTGGAGGGATGAGTTGCCTGGCTCAGGGCAGGTGGGAAGCCTGAGATGTGGGCTTCAGAAACGGACTGGGAGAGGCTTGTCAGATACTCTGGTGGGGAGGCCACCAGCTGCTGTTTAGGTGACAGGTCCAGGACAAAAGGGCTGACCTGGTGCTGCCAGTGAATGGGAACCCACAGGGCAGGGTGGGGTCACCACAGGGCAGAACAACAGCCCAGGGAGCAGGAGGCATCAGCTGAGGTCAGATGCCGGATGCTGGGCCAGTCAGCAAGTGAGTGCCACTTGCCTAGGTTATGACACACTCAGGCACAGCTGGCCACCTTTGCAGGGAACTCCTCACTCACCCCTGTGCCTGTGGTTCCACTTCCATGCAGCATCCTCTGAAACACCCCCACCGCTGAGCTTAGCCACAGTTCTCATTCCCAAGGGGGAAGGGGAACCTCAAATTCTCTCCAAGAAACGAAATAGAAATTTCTAAAAAAGTGACAGGTGCCTCCAGCAAAAGCCCGACAAAGCTATTCTCAGGGAAGTGCTTCCAGATGTTACAGAGCCTGATCAGTAATAACCACCCCTGGTCTCTGGGGACATTCTGCTAAGCAGCTTCCACAAGAACCACCTGGCATGTGTTATTTTCCTGCGTTGTAGGTGGAAAAGTGAGGGCCCAGACCCGGGACCCACTCCAGAGCCCACTGCTATAGCTCACGCCTATGCAGGTGTGATTCCAAATCGTGTGCTGAGTTTTCATCCTCTTCACACCCTTCTCTGCTGCTGTACAGGCCCCAGTCTGCCTCCTAAACTCTTGTCCTCAAAGAGCAGAAACCGAAAGACCCCCTTCTTACTGATGTTCACAGAAGTCACTCTTTGGGCGGCTCCCACAGACAGGAGGGGGCAGCCACGGAGCCAGGCCTTGGCTCTCTACAAACATCCAACATCTGAGAGGGCCACACAGCCCTGTCCTGTGTCCTTGATGCTCGTGTCAGGGAGCTGTCACACTATGTATAAGCCGAGGGGAAACCAGGTCCCTGCACATTCAGCACCCAGTGAAATGCAAACAGGAAACTCCCGTCCAGGCTTTACAAGCCAGAGAGCCCAGGGCTGCCAGGAGTCTGAGCTGGGACCCCACCTGAACCCCAAGGGTCCCTGGCAAATAACTTACGATTCTTAGTACAAAGTGGAGAAGACTGAAGTCCCCAGTCAGGCCCAAGGTCTCTTTGACCTCCAAGATGACCTTGGCTGCCTTGGCAGACAGATGCAGGTGGTGGTATTCCCTGACCTGCCCCATTCGCTCCTGGATCCAATCCCTTGGGTCCCTGGGGTCCAGGGCACACATGACTCTGAGGTCAAAGGTGAGGTCGTCATATTTATTCACAAAGACGCCGAAGATGGTGTGCACTTCCCCTAAGGTGAGCTCGCCCGACTTCAGGTCCTCATACAGTTTCCTGAACTTGTTGAAGCAAGGAAGGTACAGGTCATCATACACATCTTCAATGTCCACAAGCGGCCCTCCCCGTACCTTCTCCTCCTCTGGCGGAAGGAGCGCCCGGGCGGCCTCTGCCCAGAAGGTCCGGAAGATGTGACTGTCCTTGAGCAAGTCTATTGTTGTGGCCATTTCTCGAACGTGGGCGCTCAGGTTGTAGTGCGTTACCCACTCCATGTCTAAGGAGGTGGGGGATGGACTCGCCATCACAACATCATTTAGGCATTTCCTGCCCAGGTCTTCTGCGTGTTTCTTGGCAATCTTTCTGCAGTCCACTGTGAAACCATAAGAGGACATCACCCGTGAGCCCACCAGTCCAACGGGACTCTCCCCTCCCCCTTGCTGCTCCTGAGGAAACTCGAGGGATCGCACTCACTGGCATTTTTTCTCTCAATACGAGTCCAGACACCCGCTCCCCACCCCCGCCTTCAATTTTCACAACAAAGCCTTATAAGT
>NW_005354299.1:0-697 GCF_000412655.1 Myotis brandtii
GTCCACAGGCCGATGCTCTATCCACTGAGCCACACCATCCTGGGCTACAGGGTGTTAATAATCGAGATTGTTTCCCGGAAGCTCTGTTAGAAATAATGTCTTATTTCTACTCATTGGAGCCCGCACCCCGGGCATGTGCCCTTGACCGGGAATCGAACCCGGGCCCCTTCAGTCCGCAGGCCGACGCTTCTATCCACTGAGCCAAACCAGCTTGGGCGAATCTGTACCTGTTTTTAAAAATACATTATTGATTTCAGAGAGGAAGTGAGAGGGACAGAGAGAGAGAAACATCCACGATGAGAGAGAATCACGGACCGGCTGCCTCCTGCATGCCCCCTACTGGGGATCAAGCCCACAACCCGGGCCTGTGCCCTTGACCGGGAATCGAACCCGGGACCCTTCAGTCCACAGGCCGATGCTCTATCCACTGAGCCACACCATCCTGGGCTACAGGGTGTTAATAATCGAGATTGTTTCCCGGAAGCTCTGTTAGAAATAATGTCTTATTTCTACTCATTGGAGCCCGCACCCCGGGCATGTGCCCTTGACCGGGAGACCTCCTGGTTCATAGTTTGATGCTCAACCACTGAGCCACGCCGGCCGGGCCACGCCTGCACCTCCATGTCCACCTGTGCTCACACCTGTGCACACACCTGTGCTCACACCTGTGCTCACACCTGTGCACACCTGTCCGGTC
>NW_005354300.1:0-497 GCF_000412655.1 Myotis brandtii
ACCCTTTTATTATATAGGATAGAGGCCTGGTACATAGAAGGAGGCTGGCTGGTTTGCCCTGAAGGGTGTTCAGGATCAGGGTGGGGGTCCTGCTGGGGTGCCTGGCCAGCCTGGGTGAGGGGCTGATGGCTGTTTGCAGGCTGGTCAAGCCCCACAGTGGGGAACCTCACCCCATGGAAGTGTGGCCAGCCTGGGTGAGGGGCTGAGGGTGGTTTTCAGGCTGGCCACAGCCCCCCCGGGGGGGGGGCCTCCCTGGCTAGCCTGGGTGAGGGGCTGATGGCCGTTTTCAAGCTGGCCACACCCAAGGGCTGGAAGCAGGTATCTGGGATTTATTTATCTTCTATAATTGAAACTTTGTAGCCTGAGCAGAGCCCAGGGCTGGCCAGGGCAGGTGGGAAGCTTGGCCTCCTCTATTGCCAGGGGCAACCTAAGCCTCCTGTCACTCCAGCTCCATGGCCGCCGCCATCTTTGTGATGGAATGACTGAGTGAGGGAGTG
>NW_005354301.1:0-352 GCF_000412655.1 Myotis brandtii
CCAGTGGTGTCAATGGGGTATTAAAGTACCCTACTATGACTATATTGCCACCAATCTTTCCCTTGATACATTCCAGAACTTCTTTTATGTATCTGAGTCCTTCTGTACTGGGTGCATATATGTTAACCAGAGTTATAGCTCCTTTTTTTATATATATTTTATTGATTTTTTTTTTACAGAGAGGAAGGGAGAGAGATAGAGAGTTAGAAACATTGATGCGAGAGAAACATCGGTCAGCTGCCTCCTGCACATCTCCTACTGGGGATGTGCCCGCAACCCAGGTACATGCCTTTGACCGGAATCAAACCTGGGACCTTTCAGTCCGCAGGCCGACGCTCTATCCACTGAGCCA
>NW_005354301.1:656-2968 GCF_000412655.1 Myotis brandtii
GTTTTTTGATTGGGGTATTTAATCCATTTTCATTTAAAGTTATTATTGATAGGTACTTGATTGTGGCCATTATTTTTACCCATGTCTGTGTTCCTTCTACCCTTCCTATTTCTTCTTTTTACAGCGGATGCTTTAGCATTTCTTGCATTGCCAGTTTGGTGGTGGTAAACTCCCTTAGTCCTTTATTGTCTGTGAAGCTCCTGATTTCACCGTCAATTTTGATTGATAGCCTTGCTGGGTATAGTATTCTTGGATTCAGACCCTGCTTTGCATGACTTTGTATATTTCATTCCATTCCCTTCAGGACTGATATGTTTCTCTTGAGTACTCAATTGATAGTCTGATGGGAGATCCCTTGTAGGTCACTTTCTGTCCCAATTAATACTGGGTTGGAGGGACGGGCTGACCCAGAGCAGGTTTCCTGCTCATCTCTCCTTATTCTGTTCCCCAGTTTCCACAAATTCACCTTCCCCTGCAGTCTCGGTGACCTTTTGTAATTGGAAGATCCTGTGTACTGGGATTAGCAAGCAAAAGCAAGGAAGTCAAAAAGACAAAGCAACCACACTGCCTCACGACTTTCTTCCCCAAGCACTGCGTGGCTGTTATTGAACTTCAGGCTGCCTTTCTTAGCAACTCTCCCATGGCTATGGGCTTAGATCTAGAGTCCCTCACTTCCAGTAGCCCTATGGGCCCTCTTCCACATTCGAGGGCTACAATGACCCCAAGGGCCAAGGAACTGGTGCAGTGCAGTCTCCCTCTGGGATTCTAGTTCTGGCTGTGTGTGTTTCTCCCCGCTGCCTGGATCCCAGATCCCACCACCCTCCAGGTGACCTCTGACCTTTCAGTCCATGGATTGCCTCACCAGCTGTGTTTAATTCACCAATTTTTGGTGGATGTTATTAAAATCAGCTGTTCCTTGTATTTGCTCTGTGAGAAGGTGCAGGACCTATTCGAGTATTCAGCCGCCACCTTGTCTCCCACTAGACAAATTTTGGCACCCATGATTAGGGAGGCTAGAGTCTCCGTGATCCTGGGTTCGCACATGAGGCAACTGGTCCCTGGGCATTGTGGCTTTACGGTCCTGGGAGGTATCCAAGGTCTCCCTGGGTGAAGGTAAGGCTGGGTTTCTGATCAGAGCTGGTCTCCCTTTCAAGATGGCACGGCCTCTGCAGCAGAGTGGGCTGCTGCAGGAGAGATTTCAGCAGTAGTAGAGGCTGCCCGGCCAGGAGAGCCTGGTCCGCCAGTCCCCAACAGTCCTGCGGAATATAACTTTCCCTCACTCACAAAGACAGACACTCCCTGCATGTCCACGCACTCTCCTTTTGCTCTCCAATTCACACACTATTTTGCTGAATTCCCTCCCATTAGCTGCCATCTTGGATCCATTCTAGCTATAGCATTTGAAATGTGCTTCTCATATAATAAAACTTGAAATTACTCAGAATTACTCATCTTCACACATGTGCTTCAGAAGGGATGTAGTGATGGCTGGTGTGAAACACCATTAATCCCAATGCCCTTCCCCTCAGAACTCTTGGGTGACCAGATGCCTGGTCAATTTATGGCAATCTATTGAAAAGATTCTCTTTTCTGAATGGTAGGTCTTAACAGTGGGCCAAAATACTTAGAAAATTGTGTTATAAGTAGATGTGCTGTCAAGTGGGCATTGTTGTTCTCATCATAGAGCACAGACAGAGGAAACTGAATATCGATGTGAAGGGTCCTAGGATTTTTAGAATGGCAAATGAGCACTGGGTTTAATATAAACTCACCAGTTGCATGAGATCTTCATGATTTTGTCAGCCTGTTGTTTGAAACCCTGGAGGCAGTCACTGACTTTTCCTCCCTGGCTATGCAAGTTCCTATTGCCGTTTTATTCAAAAGGAATGTTGTCAAACTTATGTTACCAAAAGATTATATACCATTATTATTATTATGAAACAGTGTTAGACTATTTATCCATTCAAAGTGACAAAAGGGTATTAAATACAAACATGGTCTAGTAAAATTTCAGTTCCCACACTTAAGAAAATGTCTTTTTGTAAGTAATCAAGTACTTGATTACTATAACATAATATATAACAGTTTTAATAATGAATAGAATTTTTGCTTGTCGGGCAAATACAGGAAAGATATTTTCCATTTTAGCAGACTGGTTAAGGACTAAACAAATTCTGTACTAGCTTACTTCAGATTTATTAATGTAATGACATTTATTAATTCAGATTACCTATAATTTTCCTTTTAAGATTTCTCTTCACAATCTTTCTACAACGTTCAAAAACCCTGTTACCCATTCGGAAAAAAAAAAA
>NW_005354301.1:3915-4885 GCF_000412655.1 Myotis brandtii
CAGGTCCACCAGCCCCTACATTGCAGATGAGACTCCCAATAATGACATTGCCCAGAGCCTTTGCAAACAAGCCTGGCCAGAAAGGTCCAACTTTTACACCAGCTGCTTTCATGAGGGCATTTATCTTATCCTCCGTCAGGGACTAGGAGATGCAGGCTAGCTCTGAGGCTGGGGCCATGGTGAAGGTGAGTGCTGGCCGAGCGCTGCCGGAGTGGTACTAGTCACCAGATGAAGTCTAGCCTTAGAATCTTATCTCACACTAACCCAGCCCAGCAAATGACCTGTGGTCTGAGTGGCCAAAGCCCAAATAGCAGAGACAGAGGATCTCCTGTTTTCATAAAATGGTGAGGAGTGAACTAAGTCCCCAAAAGATAAGAGAGCAAGCAAAGACCATCTGTAACCAAAGTTATATTACAGACAGAAAACTCTCACTAGCTAAGCATTTGGAGCAGGTGATGCCTTGAGAGGAAGAGCAGGGAGATACCCAAGATTAAAAACTCTCAGTAGCTGCTGGGAAGTTCCTGTAATCCCTGCCATGGGTTCAGCTGGTCATAAGCTGCTAGGGCCCACAGCAAAGTGGGAGATGACACATCTTTAAACAAATCAAACCCAACAATAAAGAGACACAAAACAACATTCAGCAGAGACACTCAAATAAATACTAGAGGTCCAGTGCACGGAATTCATGCATGGGGAGTGGGAGAGGGGCTCCCTCAGCCTGGCCTGTACCTGCTCACCATCTGGGACTGCTGGCTCCTAACCACTGGCCTGCCTGTCTGCCTTGTCACCCCTAACCACTCTGCATTCCTGCCTCATCACCCCTACCGATTCGCCTGCCTGCCTTGGCACCCTGACCACTGGCTTGTCTGCCTGATCACCCCTAACCACTGGCTTACCTGCCTGATCATCCCTAATAGCCTCTGCCTGCCTGCCTTATCGCCCCTAACAGCCTCTGCTTGCCTGATCGCCC
>NW_005354302.1:0-14564 GCF_000412655.1 Myotis brandtii
TGACTAATGAGTTTGCCGACCACTGTCCTAAGCTATTCATGTGCACTCCACATAAAACACTGCATGTGTGGAGCCCACCCCTCCCCTTCAATTGTCAGAAAATTTGTAGATCAAATATACCAAAAATAACTCTACTGAATATCTCCCCATTTACCACCAGACCCCAAATCATCCTGTTCTCTGTTATCCACTGAGAATGGAAAGTGGGACAAACACTTGACAAAAAATCTGGCTGTTTCTTAGGGCATAAGATACATTGAACCTAAAAACCAGTAAATCTGCGTATACTGCTTCCTCAAGAGCAAGAAATTTTCTGTTTCAGAAGACTGGACTGGGATCTCACCAATGTCTGCATGAACATTCACTGCAGATCCCGATCCCGCTTTCCTGTCTTTCTTTCTTTTCTCAATTCCCACCTCCCTGCCTCAGCCCGGCTCAACCTTGTCAGGCTGGCCCTGACACACTGAGGTGACAGAAACACATTATCTAGACTAGAGCCCTCCGGTCTCGGGACCACAGAGTTGACAGGGAAACATTATCTGGAACCCTCAGGTCTTGGGATAATTGTGCTGTCCTGGTTCCCAGGTACAGAGGAATTTCCGTTCTAAAACCAGTAAGATCACAATCGATGGGATATTCACATTACAATCAATAAGGCATTCAATCGAATAGGATGATTATAGAATTCAGGAAATCAAAGAAACTTTTCTATTGTTAACAAAGCAAATAAGTACAGAAGCCAAACAGCAGGGTAAAAGTTAAACTACAGTTTCTACTTGAGATGATTGCTACCATACTTCACTGCAACTCTTTTTTATATCAAAGATCATCCAATGTGAGTCATTTGGAAATTCCTATGGACATGTAGGGATGAGAGCAGCTAATAATTCATTAGAGAACCATTTAATTAATCAATTAGTTAATCTATTTATTTATTTTAACTTTTACTTCTTTGGAAAAAGATTTGGGAATAAAAATGCCAAAGACAAGGGGTTCCACAAGTTCTGGATTGGTGGGAATATCCATTGCAGAAATAATGTCCCTGTTGTCTCATTGGAGGAGAAGAACTGGCTTTTCTTTGTTCTTTAAAACTTGCACCTCACTGCAAAAGTAAGGCTGGCCTGGCAACAGAAACTTACCTACACAGTTGTTTAGAAATCCCACAATTGTACTGGTTACACTACTGTATTTCTGTGAATAATAACTTTTTAAAAAAATTTTAATCTTCACTCAAGGATATTTTCTACACATTAATTTTCAGAGAGAGTGGAAGGGAAGTGAAGAGACATGGAGAGAGAAGCAGCGATGTGAGATAGATACATTAGCTAGTTGCCTCCTGCACACGCCCTGACTGGGACCGAGATCAAGCCTGCAACCAAGGTATGTGCCCTTGACCAGAATCAAACTAGCAGCCATTCAGTCTGCAGGCCAAAAGTCAAACTGGAGAGGGCAATAAGAACTTTTTAATGCAGAACAAATATAACCCAAATTAAATTTCAATTTCAATGACATATATTTACTGTAGAAAAATGAGAAATATTAACTAGGAAACTGTACAGAAATATTTATTTTTTAATTAACTAAAATTTAAAGAAAGTTATAATTCTTTCATCAAATTACTTTGTTTCTTAAAACAAAGTAGAATAATAATTGTGAAAGTAAGCTAAACTAATATGTATTCTTAAAATAATTTGTTGTAGTCACAGTAAGAGAACAGCATACCTAATTACTAATTATGTACTAGCCATGACAGAGGTTATTAAAAAGATTCTGTTGTTTAATTACCACAATAATACCTCAAGGACAACTCATATATATATATTTTTACAAATGTGAAATATAATATTCTAGGATTAAGTTTATTTGATCAGAACTAATATGTAATAGTAACAGTAGAATTATAATAAAATGTTCAATGTCACACACACACACACACACTCACACACAGAGACTTATCTATCACTGGCAGAGCTGGAGTAGTGTAGACAGCAGCACAGAGGTATCTGAGATCTGAAACATGAAACTTCAGTAAAAACTACCCAAGTGCCC
This sequence comes from Myotis brandtii, assembly GCF_000412655.1. Taxonomy (NCBI): domain Eukaryota; kingdom Metazoa; phylum Chordata; class Mammalia; order Chiroptera; family Vespertilionidae; genus Myotis; species Myotis brandtii. The sequence continues at coordinate 2,050 of NW_005354302.1, forward strand.
TTAAGGCAAAAACCTGTTTAATGAGACACTGACATAGTTTATATTTCTCAGTAATTAGTGGGGAAAATGTTTATTCAGTTGAGACAGATGTTATGCACTGAATGACATTTTTCTTCTCACAATGATTCTAACTATAGTAGGTTTTATTTCCAGGACTATTTTAAGAAAATAAAATCAGCATTCAAGTATTTTATTCATGGTTCATTGTGCATATTTGGATAGACTGGACTTGAATTCAAACACTCTGTACACAAAAATTCCACTCTTGGTACATATTATTTATAGTATTTTCTCCTTCTCTCCTTGATGAATCCTATCTAATAATAGCCAAGGATGGTAATTGACTGTACCTTCGCTATGCCTCCCATTGGCTACTCAGCACAATATGCAAATTAGCCACCAACAAGGATGGCGGCTAATTTGCATACTGCAGGCAGGTCGGGACAGCATGAGCCACCACTGGGCCCTGTGTTCAGCCCTGGGTGGCGGGGCTTAGGCGGTGCAATTGCGCCACCTAAGCCCCGCCTCCAGCCGGGACCCCCGTGTGCTGCCTAAGCCCCGCCCCCAGCCGGGACACCATGGCAATTAGAGAGCAGGAAAGTGCTGCCCACAGGGAGCACCCAGCAGAGCCTGACCCCCGGTGCCCCGGTGATCCAGCGAGTGGTGAGCAGGAAAGGGCTGCCTGCAGGCAGCTCCCGTGTGTGCCTGCTCCTAGGTCACCGCAGCGATCCCAGAGCAGGAAACGGCTGCCTATAGGCAGCACCCTACCCTGGCCACAGCTCAAGGGGGAGTACAACAAGCAGTAGAGGCCCGGAGCCTGAGAGATCAACAGAGAAGGGCGCCTGCTCCAACCCTCTACTGTGTGGCTGGGGGCAGGCCCACAGCAGACACACACACACACACACACACACACACACACACACACACACACAGAGCCTACTCTGAGCCTCCTATGTGGCTGGGGGCAGACCCTCAGCGGGGAAAGAGGTTCTACACAGAAGTGAGTGAGAGTATGAGAGGTTTAAGAGCTTGGAGAAACCAGTTTCAGGGAGCCAGGATATTTCATAGAATTGAAATATGGATAAATTTCCTGATTAAAGCAACATGAAGAGAATTTATAGATGAGAAACCCATGGTTTGTGATATTCAAAAATGAGATAGTGGAGGCCGTGTAGTCTAAAAAAACTCCAATACGATGGGGAAGAACAGTCAGGAACAGGGTTAAGGGCGAGGGGTTGGGGGAGGAAGAATCCACAAAAGCCTGATATTGGGAATAATTCTGTAACCCTATAACCCAGTAGCCATTTTTAGGTTGATATTGTGAGCAAACAGGCTGATTATTGCCCCAAATATCTATCCCAGTGGAGACAGGGTATTCCCTGCTACATACCCCCAAAATCCAGTCCTGACTCTGTGGCACATCTACCTCCCAGTAATGCTTCCCTGATGTGATAGAAGGGAATCCCAGGACACCATAATCTTCTCTCTCATATGGCCAATGTGCTATCTGATAATAGTCACTGAAGACACCTCTCACTTTTCTCCCATGCACATTTGACTGATGATTCAGGGTCACGTTTGCTGTAAAAAAAAATTACAGTGTTGTGTGAGGAAAATTATGTACTATTACTTATGACATTGCAAGAGAGATCATCAGAATAAAATGAGTAGGAACTGGAAAAAACTTGTTTTAGTTTTTAAGGAGCAGTATACCATTGCAGAAATATATGCATGTGTGTTGGAAGGAAAACATGGATCTTAACAACCTCTCACACCCTCATCCATTTCTGTGTAGAGCCTTTTTCCTTGAGTGGATCTAACAAACTCAGTTTATCTTCATCACTGTCACCATCTTATCTTTGTTGCCTTCTGATTTTTCTGATTTAAACATCCTTCCTTCATCAGTAGGATGTACAATTTGCCTCATGTTACATTTATCCCAAGATCTTATTTGTATTAGGAAAGAGACCGAATAGAAATGCAATGTTCTAAAAGAAGATGAGGACAGGGTAGATTCATGATACTGTGATTTCTACTTACCCCAGTAGCGGCGCACCTCTGTCAGTTCTGAAATTAGAAAAAATTCATAATATAAAATATAAGCAAAAGAGTCTACATTAAAATCTATTTTCTCTCCAGATCAGGGGAAAGACTGGTGTCTATGTAAGGTGGTACAAGGAAGAATGAGAGGTGCACAAGGCAGTTGACCACTCCCCAGTAAATATGCCCATATAGTCAGCACATAATATCCATTTTCCTTTGCCTCTTCTACCCAGACCTAGAAACTGAATTCTTCTTCCTCTTTAACCACCATCATAACTAGAACCCACAGATACCCTCTCACTCTAGAAATCCTCACCATTAAACACTTGCAGCATCCCTCTCAGATCAGGAACTTGGAACACTCTCCTTTGTTTCTTGGGGAGAGTTTTTAGCTTCTTCAGAGTGAAGGTCTTACTCCTAGGGATGACAAAAAAAAAATATATCTCCACACCTCTGCAGTTTTTGTCCTCCAAAACCATTGATTTGTATCCATTCACCCTATTGAACACTTGAGCCCCCATTCACAGACCCCTGAGAAAGAAGAGAGGAGACCTCGGCACTTAGAGCCCCTTCATGGACCACTGAGGAACTAGAGGGTAGGCTTCTGAACTTAGAGCAAGAAAAATTGTGCTTGGTCCACTTTCCCCGGTGCCTTTTGCTTGATCTTGGGAAGGAGTATACCTCTCAGAAGCACAGTTTATTCCTTTCACAGTGAATATCCTCTCCCTCTCTAACTTCTAAAAATCATGTGAAATTATATACAAAAGTGGATTTCTTTAAAATACAAAGTTTGGTACCTTGAAATAAATTAATGTAAGGAAAAGCCATGGCATGGGTGTAGATTCCCAGAATTATGACAAGAAAGGAAGGTTGCAGAACCTAGCTCCTGGTGGGAATACTCTCTGGAGAGAACCAAGACCTTTCGGTGTTAATCCCCACTGGGGATGCCCCAGGAACAGTATCTGAGGTTTCAGTTGCTCTGGGGAAAAAATGTAACACTTGGAAAAGACATTATAGACACTATACTAACAGTGGTCTGAATTTCATGTGCTTGGAAGAGATTAGTGCGGCCAAGTAGTTGTTCAGATTTAGATACAAAGATGATGTCCTTCCATTCTAACTTTAAAATATAGTACAAGATGGATCAATGGTTTTCCCCAAGGTCAAAATATTCCTTGATATTCAAGTCAGCTTTTGGAAAATAAAGAGAACCATATCTTATATTCCCAGAGAAGACATTTAAATATAAAGAAGCTGTCTCAAATTCTGGGTGCCTCTGAGGTAAAGAAGACATGACATTCCCACAGTGAATACATTACCTATGAAATGTGGAAATCTGAGTTAGATACAGGCATGATGCATGCATAGAATTTATGAAGTCAGATGGGTCTGATACTGCAACATCTGATGTTTAATTGCTACTAATCCATACTCTGCAACTCCTCCCAAGTAAATTGCCTAAATAAAAGCTGGTTCATCCTCAATAGATATGGAATACACAAACCATGTGTGAACAGAAATTTAAGATAAAACTACATCTAAATTTGTCTGCCTTGAGCAATATTTTATTCTAACTTTAATGGCTTTAAACTACTTTTTACAGCACAAAAAGACCATCTCTGATCTTCCACACATACCTTTCCATAGTGTCTTTCACATCCTAGGGAAGAAAGAGAAACTATAAGTAACATAAAAAGAATATAACTGAGTTGTCTCAAATTCTGGCTGCTTAGGATCTGAAGAAAACATGACATTCCAACAATAAATCCATCACCTATGAACTGCAGAAATCTGACTTAGATACAATCATGCTGATTGAACAAAATTAATGAAGTCACATGGGCCTGATACTGCAACATCTTATGTTTAACTGCTTCTAATCCAAACTCGGCAACTTCTCCCCATCTAAATTCCCTACCATAAAATCTGGTTCATTCTCAGTAGTTATAAAAGACTCAAACCATATGTGAACAGAAATTCAAGATAAACCTACAACCAGCTTGTTCTTCCCTGAGCAATATTTTATTCTAATTAACTACAAGATAACTTTAATGGCTTTAAACCTCTTTTTACAAGACAAAATGTTCATTGTTCATCTTTCACACATACCTTTCCAGGATGCCATTCACATCCTAGGGACAAAAGAGAAAACATGAGTCAAAAAAGTAATAGTCCTCCTCACTTACAAAGCTTCATCACATACCCAGCAACCCCATGATCTGGTGGGAATAGAGATGGTCCTAATGTGAGAACAAAATAATTAAAAAAAGACCGAGGTGTATAATTTCAGAAGACTCATGAACAATTGTCAGGTTTTCTAAAATATAGAAACAACTTTGACGCTTGTGGAAGAATACTTTGAGCTTCCAGTACCTGGAGTTGAGACATATTTATAAGAAAAGCATGAGGGTCCTGGTATTTTTCCCCATGTTCATAAGACTCTTCATGAGATGATTTGAATAATTCATGGTTTGCTCATTTATTCAACACAAATGTAAATTGATTAACTATTAGCCTCTCCTGCCACCTCAGCAGCGCTAAGGATGTCCGACTGCAGCTTAGGTCTGCTCCCCATGGCAAGTGGACATCCCCTGAGGGCTGCCGGGCTGCCAGAGGGATGTCTGATTACCAGGTTAGGCCCAATCCCCTGGGGAGCAGGCCTCAGCCAGCAGATGGTCATCCCCCGAGGGGTCCCAGACTGTGAGAGGGCACACAGCTTAGGCCCAATCCCCTGGGGAGCAGGCCTCAGCCAGCAGATGGTCATCTCCCGAGGGGTTCCAGACTGTGAGAGGGCACAGGCCGGGCTGAGGGACCTCCCCCCAACCCCCCGAGTGCACAAAGTTTTGTGCACCAGGCCTCTAGTTCTCTATAATAAAGAGGTAATATGCAAATTGACTGTCATGTGCTCACACAAGATGGCCACCCCCATGTGGTCAAAAATGTCTGCCTGCATGTGGTCACAAGATGGCCACCACAAGATGGCAGGCAGGAGAGGGCAGTTGTGGGCGATCAGGCCAACAGGGGAGGGAAGTTAGAGGTGACCAGGCCTGCAGGGGAGGGCAGTTGGGGGTGACCTGGCTGGCAGGAGAAGGAAGTTAGGGGTGACTGGGGTGGCAGGGGAGGGCAGTTGGGGGCAACCAGCCCTGCAGGGGAGTGCAGAGGGGGCAACCAGGCCAGCAGGGGAGGGCAGTGTTGGTCAACCATGCCAGCAGGGGAGGGCAGTTGGGGGATCAGGCCTGTAGGGGAGGGCAGTTGGGGGCAATCAGGCGGTCAGGGGAGCAGTTAGGCATAGATCAGGCTGCCAAGGGAGTGGTTAGGGGTGATCAGGCTGGCAGGCAGAAGCAGTTAGGGGCAATCAGGCAGGCAGGCAGGCAAGATGCTGGGAGCCAGCGGTCCTGGATTGTGAGAGGGATGTCCCAGATTAGAGAGAGTACAGGCTGGGCTGAGGGACACCCCCACACACTCCTCCAGTGCACAAATTTTGTGCACCGCACCTCTAGTTATAAAAATAAAATATTCCCTTGTTATTCATGCATTTGATGATTTCCATAACCTCTGAAATAGATGCAAGGAACGGTTACTGCAAGACCAAAGGAACTTCAGCATCACCACCACAAACAGCACAGCCACACATCAGAGGTTATGGAAATCATTTGAGGAGTCTTTGTTTTCCTCAAATTCAGATGCTGATGATTCTTTCTGAGTCTTACCTGCAGCATCTCTGCTGTTGACCCCTGCAACCGACGCTGCAGATCCCAGGTGAGATCTCTCAACACCTGGCTCTGCTGGATGAGCTCACTGTCACCCTGGGCCAGGTAACTGAGAACATCTCTCTCCTCCTTCTCCAGCCTTTGCAGCTCCTTCTGCTCCTCACCGTCCAGGATACCTCTCAGTTCTTTAAAATAATCCTGGATACTTTGGATTTCATTATCTATTAGATCCTTCAGGAATGGAAAAGAAAGAGAGGGACTCAGGCTATCAGGAAGAGACTGGAAGCCAGAAAAAGAAGTATTTGATTTGGAAGTTCTCAGAGGGAAAGGAGATGCAAGCACAGGAACAATTAATGGGGAGGCTGATTTTTTCCTATTATTTCTTCTCATCACATCCAAAAATAATGGCCTCAAGTCTGCACTGTTGAAACAAAATGAGACACCAAGGTGTAGCTCAGCTCTCACAGAGCTTCTCAGGGCAGTCATGCCTTCCAGCATTACCCCTGACCCTCACCCCCAACCTCTGCCTAATGTTGAACATCAAAGACATGAACTGTTGGCAACCGTCTTCCCCTGAAAGAGTTAAAGGCTCAAAATAATCAGAGACATGAACACAGAATTCACTAGCCTTCCTCACCAGATAATCTCTCCATGAGAATAACTAACCTATAAATATCTGTGTTAGTTTGTAACAGATTTATATTCTGCCCAACCCCTACCAAGGAAAGGATGAAGAATGGCTAATCAATAAATCTGGACATATCAACTGCCAGGGAACAAGAAGACAGGGAGCTCCTTCTGACTACACCCAAGGTCCTACCCAGAATCTTGTCTAGCTACCTCAGGAAGAGTTTCCTCCTACCTTCCAGGAAGTTGTTTCCTTTTCAAGGTCAGCTCTCAATTTTTCAGCTTCCTGCTGCTTTGCACTCAGACTGTCCAGAGCTTTCTGGAGCTTCTCCTGTGAGAGAGGAATCACATCAGGGTCAAGCTTTGGGTTTTCTTATCATCAGAAGAGAGGACAAATGGGGAAGAAATCAGGTTGATCTCTAAAGAGACTTGAGTTTATAGAAACTGCAAAATGACAATTTGAATCTGTGATTTGAAGGAAATCTGATGTGGTTATGTGTTCTTTAAGACTCAGATGATAGAAGTCACCATTACTATGTCAAGAGAAGACTAGCTCTCTTTGCCCTAGAAGAAAAAACTTGATCCTGTGTAAGGAAAGAATTTAGGTCTTGATTCACTCTCCTGTCCAAAGGGACAATGACAGCTTTGCTTGTGCACCAACCCTCCACCTATTAGCACAAGGTATAAAAATGTCTACTTCTGATTTAAAGTCTGCTCATCATTTGAATGCACAGAAATGTCTTTCAGGTCTTGGAAGGTGGGCATAGGAAGAAAAGTGAACACAGGACTCAGGGTTATGGTGGCAATATAATTATAGTCAAATGCAAAGTTAAGATTTGCCATCAAGTGCTATTTTCTGCCCTGTCTTTCCTCCATCCCAGTCTATTACCTTGTACTCCTGGGCAATTTCCTCCAATAGGAAGGTGTGGTGACCACGGTGCTCTTGGGACCGCTCGCAAAGCCAGCAAATGATCTTCCCATGCTCCTTGCAGAAGAGCAGGAGTTTCTCTCCATGGTGCACACAGAGATCACTCTTTTGCTCCTCCTCTGGGCTCAACTTGACCTCCCTGAGCACCTCCACTATGTTAGCCAAATGCAGACTAGGCCGCAGGTTCTCAGGCTGGTAACTGATCCTGCACACGGGGCAGCTGCTCTCTCCTTGGCCATTCACGGACTCCTTGTTGTTTGCAGTGATGCAGGCTTGGCAGAAGCTGTGCCCACAGTCCAGGCTCATGGGTTCTGTTAGGATCCCCAGGCAGATGGGGCAGGTCATCACCTCTTTTATATTCACCAGGATTCCTGAAGCCATCGTAGCTGGTCCCTGTTCCTTCCTACCTGTTCTGAACTGAGGCTCCTCTTGTTCACTGATCTCTGCCTGATTGGAAAGGTTAAAACGGGGTAGAGTAAGAACAGTGGGAATAAATATTGTTAATTGTATAGAAATCAAAGACAGGGAAAGAACAAATATAGGGACATAAAAGAAGAGGTAGAGAGACAGAGAAAGGATCACGGTGACCTGGCAATTGTAAATACTTTAGTTAATTTAACATGACACATTTCATTTCTTTCTGTGCAATGGTTGTTATTGATCTTTACTTTTACTGAACAAAAGTATAGTTTGAGGCCCTTTATACAAAGAAAAGATGTTTGCGTGACCCAACATCTCTCCTTCTTCTTCTTTCCTTTGCCAAGCACATCCTCAATAATAAACCCACCAAACCACTTGTGGGTCTGGGCTTTTACACCCACTCATCTCTCAGCAGGCAATGCTGCCCCTGGTATCAGTAGGATTCATTCTCATACTTCAGTCAACAATCTCCTTCCATGTTCCTTTATCAGAAAGACCTGCTCTGACTTGCTTATTTACAGTGTAACGATTGCCATCATTTTCTGCGTGTTTAAAAAGATTTCTCTTATTATTTCGACATGATATGTGACACTGTGTGTACCTGGCAAGAGCAAACCCTTTATCAGATCTGTACATAGAGATAGTAAGTGACTTACAAGGATCTTATCTTCAATACACAGAGTTTCAGTGAACCTACTATGTTCAAGGTCCCCATCAGGGGTCTGTTCCTACATTATTGAGTTAATCAAAGGTGAAACAAGTAACATAGGAATTCTGAGGATTCTTGTGTTGATAAATGGTAACATTTCACATTTTCCTGGAAATTTGCCAATGACATTGATAGGAGCCTCATAGTGTGTATGTATGTTGATGGTAAAGAAAGATAGGATAAATATACGTTAGAATTATGCAAGTAACATATCTGAAAAATTAGAAATTCAGATGAAATAGATATCAGTCTTTGGAAAGAAATCTCAAAATATTAGGCAAGGTCATTTAACTAATTTTTCTTTTTTTAATATATGTTTTTATTGATTTTAGAGAAGAAGGAAGAGGGAGACAGGAACATCAGTGATAAGAAAGAATTATTGATAGGCTTCCTCCAGCAAGTCCCACACTGGGGATCGAACCTGCAATCTGGGCATGTGTCCTGACGGGGAATGGAACCATGACCTCCTTGTTCATAGATCAATACTCAACTACTGAGCAACACTGGCTGGGCTCAACTAATTTTTCATCACTACAAATTACATGCTAATACTAATACCCAGAAACACAAAAAATGAGTCTGAACAGAGAGTTCAAACCACTATGACCCTGACATTCACTTGCAAAGTACAGCAAATTATATGCAAGCTGATGTGACAAACAATAATAGAGAAATGTGTGTGTTAGGAAATCAAATAATGGGGACAGGTAAAGAGCTATCCAGAAATTCTAACTTGAAAACATAAAGATTAAACCAGAAGATGAATCTTATGGAAATATGGCATATGGGGGAGAAAAAAAAGTATCAGGTAAAGGAAATGACCTGTTCATTGAAGACACACCACCTTGTCTGATTTTGAAAATGCCAATGTCGCTGGTGTGAGAAAACTGCTAGGCCTTTGGTATCACATGAGCCTGTAGTGATAATGACATATGGCCCTTTGACAATTCACCAATTTTCTAACATTTCAGACACTTTTCCAAGAGTAAAAGGAATGATCAGTGTTGGGCTATGGAATATTAGATAGATTCAGTAGAATTGAGAGGATGAGTAGGATATAAGCACAACTTCCAAGGAGACATGATGATAGCTTTCAGGACAAGGAGGTGATGGAATGGGGAGCAGGGAGTAAGAGTGAAACATAGGACTAGGTAAGAAAAAAAGACTGGCAGTTCTATTATATACTTTGTAACAAAAGGGCAACATCAAGCCTGGACTCTTTATTCCCATAGAGGTAATATTGGCTAATTCTTCTAATAAGTTGGCTTTTTGTTTTTGTTTCTGGAGAACTCATGAGGCTATAATAAAGTGGAGGGTCTGCTGCCTTCAAGGCCACATTGTTGATAGCAAAATTAGACTGATGTGGAAAGTGCATTGGACTAGGAGGACTTCCCATGGACCTCAAGTGCCAGGTAACAAGCTTAGACTTCAATATCCATAAGGGGATTGTGACATTTTAGCCACCTCTGTCTCTTTTAGGCCCTTGGACATTGTGCTTACTGGCTTTCACAACATAATTTGCACTCTAGCTCTAGGCTTACATACCTTTGTTGATTTCTCACACATCCACTAAGTCTGGCTTCTCAAAAGGCTGAGAGATAACAGGAATGAAGTACTTTCTATAGCATTGAGAAGATCATCACTAATAGCTCAGCTAAGGTAGCCAATGTCAGCATGCCCAGTCTCCTGTCCTGTATCTCCAGCTCAGCTTTACATTACCAGGTCACATAGATGGTAATGACCATTTAAATTAGAAAGGATGCTGGTGGTCTGTTAGGGAAGGTATTATAGAGTGGTGACACAGTGTTGCTCATTCTCCCACCTGGACTCAATATGGCCCTGTGGATACAGTTTAGGCTCAGGATTCTCTAAGGAACTCCAAGTAAATAGGACTATGAAGCAATAAACAACGAAAGAAAAGATCTCAGTAGATATCCATGTCTTGATGGTTGCCAAAGTTTGAAGGTTAAAGAAAGAAGATCTTTATGAGATAAGTTTTTCCTTTGCTCTGTGCTCAGAGGGAAAAGTTATAAAGGCTGCATGGAGAGGAATTTAGACCCACTAACACTGTCTACTAATGCCATGTCCATCGTACATGAAGGGAACCTGATAAGGAATGAGGCTGAAGGAGAACAGAAGTGTATTCTAGCTAGTGGGCCAGATACTGAAAACAGCCCAGAGGCCATATGCAGTTAGCCTCTGGCTGCAGAGATGGTGGTACAGATCATTTTATGGCTCCAGCATAATCCAAACAAGGTGTAAGAGCCTCCAAATATTTCTCATCCTATCCAAGATCCAACAAATCCTGAGACCCACCAGGAGCCTGTAGAGGAGAGAGGAAAAGAGCATGCATTCTGCCTTGGGGCTGCAGAATTTATTTTTATGGTGGGGCTACAAGGAGATAAGGTCAAAGCAGCTGCTGCCACAGGACACAGAAGAGGAAAGTGCAGAAGAGCTTGAGTCCTCACCAATGGAGTTTGACCCCACTACTACCTAAGCAGTGACCAGGGCTCCACAGCAGGCAGGGAGATAAATATGGGAACATGAATGATGTGTGCACAGAAAATATATCACAAATGTGAAGCCCATCCTTGAGGACTTAAGGGTTTGTAACCCACATCAGGCTCCCCGCAGACCTGCACCAGAGTCCTGATCCCACAAAATGCCTGCCTTCAAAAACCAACAAAGTTTTTATTATCCCCAGGAGCACTTTGGTGGTGTAGGGCACAGGAGATTCCTCTCTTAAAGGCTCCTGCAGAGGACCTAATGGTCTTATGGGACTTTCCCAGGATCCATGCAAAAGCAGAGGTTTGAGATGTGCCTAGACCATGTGTGAGGGAGATCCCTCTCCTGAGAAGGAGTGGAAGCCTATTGGACTCACCTGAGTCAGAGACTCAGGGGCTGGGGCAACACTGATGCTCCACCCCTTACCTTATGAGAACAGGGCTGCATCTCCCTCTATCCCCTCAAAGCTCCTGGGTGCACCAGCCCTATCCCCAGGCTTATGCCCAGGAGAACCATAGAGGTATAGGGAACAGGAGATTCCTCTCTTAAAGGGTTCCTGCACAGGACTTGAAGCACTGATAGTATTTGCACTAGGACCCACTCAAAAACAGAGGTTTGAGAATTGCCTAGACCATGTGTGAAGGAGATCTCGTTCCTGTTGGAGGAGTGGAAGCCTGTTGGACTCGCCTGAGGCAGAGATGTTGGGGTGGGGGTGGCATTAGAGCTCCATCCTCTATCTTGCCATTGCAGGGCTCCATTTCCCTCTAACCTGTCAGTGCTCCTGAGTGTACATGCTGCATCCCCCTGCTGCTGCTGGGCTGCCAGAGCTGACAGGAGAGGGCCCATGCCTCATTCCCCTTGCAGGGCCACCACTCCTGAGTGCTAGAACTCTTGGGGGAGTTCATTAATGTGGTACAGATTAAAACCTTGATGGAAAGAGGTGGGGTAGAAGACAGAAACCTGAATATAGAGGAATAGGTAGAGTTGCAATTTTCTGAGTTTCCCAAGTATAAGGATGCCAAGAATAGGTTCACCTTTTTAATGATGGTTATTGACCAGGAGAGGTTTCAAGGATGTTGGCTAAATCCCTTATAGGACTTTTGCAAATTATGTTGACGCTAGCTGCTGGGTCAATTTCTCTCAAAGAAGTCATTTGGGTGCATTCTATAGAAATTAAGAGTTTTATACGACAGGTGAATTCATTTGTTATTGTGATTTTAATAAAAAAATTACTTTCTCCTGTCTTGAGGGACCTGGAATAGCCCCTGAGCATTCAGTTAGTATACACCAGATATGGTTTTTGTCCCCAGTATAAAAAATAGATACATCATCTATGAGATGAGGGAAGAAAAGAAAGTACACAACAAAATCTAAGTAACACAGAGATCAAGGTACAAATTGCTCAAAGGTGAGATTAAGATGGACTTCCTTTTGAAAAATTACTAACTCCTCTTCTTAGCAGCATGCAAGGGAAAAGTGAGTAAAGAGTCAATATAATAACAGAGGAAGGGAATGTGTAAAATAATGCAGAACTCGTTCTAAAGCAGGAGAGGACACCAGAGAGTCATAGGGT
>NW_005354302.1:15136-19902 GCF_000412655.1 Myotis brandtii
AAAGTATTACAAAGAGTATTACACATGTCTCCTTTTTTCTCCCCCTTGACATTCCCCTGGCTTCCCCCACCCCACAGTGTCTTGTGTCCATTAGTTAATCTCATATGCACGCATGTAATTCCTTCGGTTGATCTCCTAATCCCCCCAACCCTCCCCAGGGTTCCCACTGTAGTTTGACATTCTTCTCAATGTTGCTCTGCCTCTGTATCCATTTTTGTTCATCAGTCTATAATGTTTCTTATTATCCATAAATGAGTGAGTTCATGTGGTATTTTTCTCAGCTTCCCAGGGGCCGTCTCAGTCTCACAAGGCCCATCTCAGACTCACAGGGTCTGTCCCAGCCTCACGGGGGCCGTTTCAGCCTCACAGGGGCTGCCTCAACCTCACAGGGGCCGTCTCAACCTCACTGGGGCTGATTCAACCTCACCGGTGCCGTCTCAACCTCACCGGGGCCGATTCAACCTCACCGGGGCTGTCTCAACCTCACCAGGGCTGTCTCAACCTCACCTGGGCCATCCCAGCCTCACCAGGGCCGTCTCAGCCTCACCGGGGTGGTCTCAACCTCACAGGGGGTGTTTCAACCTCACCGAGGCCGTTGCAACACTACCAGGGCCGTTGCAACCCCACCAGGGCCGTCTCAACCCCACCGGGACCGTCTCAACCTCACCAGGGCTGTCTCAGCCTCACCGCAGGTGTTTCAGCCTCACTGGGGCCGATTCAACCTCACTGGGGTCGTTTTGACTTCACCAGGGCTGTCTTGACCTCACTGGGGCTGTCTCTACCTCACCAGTGCCATCTCAACCTCACTGGGGACGATTCAATCTCACTGGGGCCGTCTCAACCTCAAGGGGGCCGTCTCAGCCTCACCAGGGCTGTCCCAGCCTCACCAGGGCTGTCTCAGCCTCACATGGGCCATCTCAACCTCACATGGGCTGTTTCAACCTCACCGGTGCCCTTTCAGCCTCACCAGGGCCGTTTCAGCCTCACCGGGATTGTCTCGACCTCACTGGGGCTGTCCTGACCTCACCAGTGCCATCTCAACCTCACCGGGGCCAATTCAAACTCACCTGGGCTGTCCGTTACTGTTTTAGCATATGGATTCCTTATGATAACATCTGTTGCCACCTGCAGCTAGAATAAAGAAGTGTTTCATGTGACCATATTGTATATTTAAGAATAAAGGTTTGGGAGGAAACTAAGATGGCAGCATAGGTAAATACTGGAAATTGCTGCCTCGCACAACCACTTCAAAAATACAACTAAAAGACAAAACAGACATCATCCAGAACCACAGGAAGGCTGGCTGAGTGGAAATTCTACAACTAGAAGGAAAGAGAAAAGCACACTAAGACTCAGAGGAGGTGCGGAAGTAAAGTGCAGAGGTACGGAGGCGCACGTGAAAAGGGCTGGCAGCTGAGGACACGGCGCACGCGGAATGGGCTGGCAACTGAGGTCACGGTTGTCGTTTTCAATAGGGAGGGAGTCTCAAGCTCCCCACTGCTCTGAACTCCAGTTCCAGGCGAGTCTCTGGGGACCCAGACTCATAGGGGGAGAAACTGGACTGTCTGGCATTGGGCCGAGCTCCAGGGCGGCTTTCTCTCAGAGGAGCTTACAGCGATTACTGGGACACTGAGACTCGGGGCCTCTTAGGATAGGACTGAGAATCAGCCATAACTGTTTGCTCCGCCCTGTTGATTCCCTTTGACCCTGCCCCATCCAAGCTGTGAGCAGAGGCTTTTGCATATGAAAGGCCTCGCCCTTTCCAATCTGAAAATTACCTAACAAATTGCAGCTGGGCCAGACAGACCCAGAACTTCCAAGAGAAAGCCCAAGGCCCCACAGCAGCTTGCATTGCTTCACAGATGGGCCTCATCTGAGCACCTCCAAACCCCAAACAAAGAAGAGGAATCTGCAGATCTCTCCATAGCTCCTGCTGGGTAGCCTTAGGCAGAGGCTAAATTAACACCTCCTTAGAGATCCAAGAATTACAGGGCTCCATTTCCCTCTAACCTGTCAGTGCTCCTGAGTGTACATGCTGCATCCCCCTGCTGCTGCTGGGCTGCCAGAGCTGACAGGAGAGGGCCCATGCCTCATTCCCCCTGCAGGGCCACCACCCCTGAGAGCTAGAACTCTTGGGGGAGTTCATTAATGTGGTGCAGATTAAAACCTTGATGGAAGGAGGTGGGGTAGAAGACAGAAATCTGAATATAGAGGAATAGGAAGAGTTGCAATTTTCTGAGATTCCCAAGTATAAGGATGCCGAGAATAGGTTCACCTTTTTAATGATGGTTATTGACCAGGAGAGGTTTCAAGGATGTTGGCTAAACCCCTTATAGGACTTTCGCAATTTATGGAGACACCAGCTGCCGGGTCAATTTGTTTCAAAGAAGTCATTTGGGTGCATTCTATAGAAATTAAGCATTTTATATCACAGGTGAATTCATTTGTTATTGCAATCTTAATAAAAAATTTACATTCTTCTGTTTTGCGGGACCTGGAATAGCCCCTGAGCATTCAGTTAGTATACACCAGACATGGATCTTGTCTCCAGTATAAAAAACAGATATATCATCTCTGAGATGAGGGAGGAAAAGAAAGTACACATCAAAATCTAAGTAACACAGAGATCAAGGTACAAATTGCTCAAAGGTGAAATAAAGGTGGACTTTCTTTTGAAAAATTACTAACTCCTTTTCCTAGCTGCATGCAAAGGGAAAAGTGAGTAAAGAGTCATTATAATAACAGAAGAAGGGAATGTGTAAGATGATTCAGAACTGGTTCTAAAGCAACAGAGGACACCAGAGAGTCATAGGGTGCACTGAGGTAACTGAGCCATGGCCCTCAGGAGAGAATAAATTCCCTCTTCTTGGACCTCTAAGAGGCAAGTGTCCACATGGGGACTGTTAGGTCAAAGGGAAGCCCAGGAGCGGATGCATGCCACCACAAGGCAGGTGGTGATGGAGATAATGGACCCTCCCTGATTTCCTAACAGGTCAACATGCCAGACAGATGGCGACACAGATACTGGTTCCTTCCTGGAATCTGTGACAACACAGGTGGCGGGAACTTCCTCAGCTCATGCCCCCCGCCCCTCACTAAACAGCTGTATAAAAGAAAGTGCCTCCCTCCCTGTTGGCACGAATTCACTGGCCCTGCCTTTGGGGCTCGTGGGTCTCACCTGGGAATGCAGATTAAACCTTCTCTTTTCCTCATTTCTGATTGACTCGACTCTCTTTGTTTTCCTGCGTCACGAACCTTACGGGGACTACAGAGATGGGCAGCAATCTGGTCATCCAGCCTCTCTCATCAGGCTGGCCAAAGGCTGGTCATTTATCAGGAAGGTTGTGAAAGCTTCCCAGAAGTTACCAAGACAAGAGTAAAGGATCAGCATTCAGGGAAGGGGCAGCAGTTGTCATTTCCTGTATCAAAGGTGGCAAGAAAAAGCCCCTGAAGCAGCCCAAGAAGCAAGCCAAGGAGATGGATGAGGAAGATAAGGCATTTCAATAGCAAGAGAGGAGCAGAGAGCAAAGGCCAAGGGGAAAGCCCCCACCCTTCCCCGCACACATGTGAAATGAAGAAATCTGCCAGAAATGAGCTGCTCCTTGTGCCTGGGGCAATGGTGATCCTAAATTCTATTCCTGTTTTAACATCTGGATTCCTTGTGATAACATCTCTTGCTACCTACAACTGGAATGAAGAAGTGTTGTCTGTGAGCTTATTGTACATTTAAGTATAAAGGTTTGTAAAAATAATAAATAAATAATGCTAATTTAACAAAAGAGTAAGAGGACCAGCTTCAAGAGGGTCTGGTCCCTGCAGAGCCCCTAAGAGCCAGCCCCTCCCACATCCCTCCTGATAAGGGCTCTCACTCCTACTGGCCTCACCAGGAGCTTGGGCTTTATGAAGAGGGAGAACAGGGCTCATCTCACAGGCTTCCTGGAGAACAGGAGGGAGGGATTTTTCTGTCTGGGGTAAGGAGTATTCTGGCTCACCTTGGAAAGGTAGAAAGTCAAGACTACAGAATAGGGAGAAGCTGAGGTAACTCAGCCTGGAGAAATAATGGTCCCTCCAAGAAATAAATAAGACAGCTATTTAAACCTCCCTTCTTTAAAGATCACTCTTCCCCCGGACTCAGTGTTCCTCTTTTCTGACACCTCAGCAGAGACACCCACAAGCAGAGCAGCTTCAGAATCACAATTTAAGACACCAAACACAGTCAGTCTGCTCCCCCAAAACCTCCTGTCCTTTGTCCCCAGAAATTGCCCCACTTACTTTCAGGAAATATAGAGGAGTGTCAATTCAATGGAGGAGATCTGCTGTAAGTCTGGTCAGTATTCACTCACCAAGCCAGCGACCAGCTCTCCACAGAGGAGTTCCCCCACAGGAGTGGAGTGAGAAATGAAAGTTAAGTTCATAGAAGTGGGAAAGAAACAATGGAAGCAGAAGAGAAACTTAATAATAATAACAATGGGAGGTCACCACATAGGACACTTAGGGAAGTCAATGCTTCAGTATGTTATGTTTTCATCCGTTTTCAGATTATTCTATCAAGAGTATTCAAATAAGAAGAATGTAAAATCTAATGATACACTCAGTTCTTATCCCTGGCAGAGCCCCTAAGATCCCATCCCTCCCACATGCCTCCTGATAAGGGCTCTCATTCCTGCTGGCCTCACCAGGAACTTGGGCTTTATGAAGAGGGAGAACAAGGCTCCATCTCACAGGCTTCCTGGAGAACAGGAGGAAGGGATTTGCTGTCTGGGAAA
>NW_005354302.1:20500-21237 GCF_000412655.1 Myotis brandtii
TTTTTATTGGGAGAATAAATTCCGTGCTCCTTCTGTGAAAATTGGGTCCGTGATTTGACTGAGTTGAGTCATCATCGCAGGGAAAGTCAGAGCCACCTCAACATGAACATGTCATTAGAAAATGTCCTAAATTCCCCCCTCTGTTGTTGATTTGCTCAAAGAAATTGAGAAATTTGAATTTTTCCTGAATTAGAAAGCAGAGCAGCAGCTACCCCTCAAGGTACATACAGGTGAGTGCTTAGAACACCCGATTTTGGATAGTCTCTGTTTAAATCATGTCAAAAGTATAGGCAGAGGAGTAAGAGCAAAATACTCTGTAGACTGGCTTATAGAAGAGCAAGTTTTATCCATGGAACTTTTCTACCAATTTCTACACAATCAGTTCTTCTGAAAGGGAGAGTCTGCAGTGGTTGCCAAAGTGTCTGATTTCTGGGGTAGGGGATGTGTCTCTTTCAATCATGGAGTCCTCCATTAATGCAAGAAAAACAGGACTGAGGAGGAAACTGGTCTTACAGAACTTGTTATCTAAATGCAGAGGCCATGGAACTGTGAACAATGCACTGCCCTGGTGGGGGGAGGGTTGTTATGCTGGTGCCAGAAGGGAAGGGACCCTTGGATGTGGCCTTTCACCTGGGGGCCTTCCTGCAGGGCCACGAAGGGGGCAGGAGGCATATCTGCAAGACAAACAGACCCCAGTGGGATATATATATACAGGCTCTCTGCATGTTTCTTCACTC
>NW_005354303.1:0-864 GCF_000412655.1 Myotis brandtii
AACATTCAAAGAAGAACTAAAACCTATCCTCTTCAGATTATTACAAAAAAATTCAAGAGGAAGAATACTTCCAAGCTCTTTCTGAGAAGCCAGCATTACGCTAATCCCAAAACTAGTAAAGACAATACAAAGAAAGACCATTACAGGCCAATATTCCTCATGAATATAAATGCCAAAATCCTAGCAAATCAAATCCAGCATTACATTAGAAAGATCATACACCATGACCAAGTGAGATTTATTCCAGGGATGCAAAGATGGTACAATATCCACAAATCAATAAATGTGACACATCACATAAACAAAGTGAGAGACAAAAATCACATAATCATATTGATTGATGCAGAAAAAGCATTTGACAAAATCCAACACCCTTTCTTGATAACTCAAGGCAAGGTGGGAATATAAGGATCATACATCAACATAACAAAAGCCTTATATGACAAACCCACAGCCAACATCATACTCAATGGGCAAAAACTAAAACCATTTTCCCTAAGAAGAGGGATGAGACAGGGATACCCACTCTCACCACTCCTGTTCAACATAGTACTGGAAGTATTAGCCATTGTGGTCAAACAGGTAGAAGATATAAAAGGCATCCAAATTGGAAAAGAAGTAAAACTGGCCTTATTCACAGATGACATGATATTGTACATGGAAAACCAGAAAGACTCCATCAAAAAACTACTAGACTTAATAAATGAATTCTGCAATGTAGTAGGATAAAAAATTAACACCCACAAGTCTATGGCTTTTCTATACACCAATAATTAACTCACAGAAAGAGAAACTAAAAAAGCAACCCCCTTTATCATTGTAACAAGAAAATTAAGATACCTAGGAATAAATTTAACCAAGGAG
>NW_005354304.1:0-1815 GCF_000412655.1 Myotis brandtii
GTTTACCTATGCTGCCATCTTGGTTTCTCCCAGAGTGATCTTTAGATGGCTGCTACTTGTGTTGGGTGTGGAAGTGCCCAGGAGAGGCTAAGCCATGAAGCCAGGCAGTCTGCTGCTAGTGTCAAGCCTTGGGTCTCTTATTGAGTGTTATGGGGCACAGGGACACCAGCTGCTGCTTCTTTGAGAGATTTTAGGAAAGTCTGAGTCCTGATCCAGGACAGGCCATTCTTATGGAAAAAGCTGTTGCAAACACCTTAGGTGGGGCTGCGAAAGGGTTGGGGCAGGGTTACCACGAAAACAGTATTTTATGAAACGTTAAAGGGTCTTGTAGAAGAAGAAGAAGAAGAAGAAGAAGAAGAAGAAGAAGAAGAAGAAGAAGAAGATGGAGGAGAATGAGGAGGAATAAATATGAGTGATAAAATTGCAATTAATAGGTATCCATCAACATTTGAATCTAAAGATCAAAATAAATGTACAAGCCGAATGGATACAAAGTCATAGATTCAGAGAACAACTTGGTTCTCACCAGATGAGTGGGGAGTGGGGGCTGGGTGAAAAAGGTGAGGGGATTAAGAAGTACAAATTACCCTGGCTGGTTTGGGTCAGTGGATAGAGCATCGCCCTGCAGACGGAAGGGTCCCAGGTTTGATTCCAGTCAAGATCACAATCCCCAGGAGAGAGCGTGCAGGAGGCAACCAATCAATGATTCTCTCTCATCATTGATGTTTCTCTCTCTCCCTCTCCCTTCCTGTATAAAATCAATAAAAATATATATATATTTTTAAAAAGATGTACAAATTGAATGGGATGTAAGTACATCATAAGGAACATAGTCAATAATATTCCAATATCTATGTATGGTGTCCAATGGGTATAAGATTTACCAGGATGATCACTTAAAACATTATATAATGTCTAATCACCATGAATTGTATGAATTGTATGTCAACTGTAGATGAAAAATAAAAAATGATTTAAAATCTTTAAAGGTTAAAAGCTACTTAACAGAAAACTCCTACTTAAATAAGAGGTGGTAACTATTAAAATGTTTTCACTTATTACCAAACATTAAAAGATTAATGGACTGGCTCAAGGGATAGATCAAAGGACACCTGCCAATAAAACCAAATGTAAGCAGCCATACAATCTGATCTCAAACAAAATCATTAAAAGGTATGTTGTATGAATAAAGAATGTGTTGTTATTATTTAATAAAATCAGCTGATTGCTATGTAAATATTCAACAATATGATGCAATAATGAGTTACAAAATTCATTTTAGTTTTTAAAATACTATATTAAACAGACACTCATCACATGTCCTTGAAATACATAAAGTCTGTACATAATTGGAGACTCAACTGAACATTTATAAGATCAATGAAATGGGTGAAAAATAACTTTTTTTTAATAAGAGTAAATGACACAGATGCCTGGTCTAATATGTACAAATTATTAATCTTGGTATTATTTATATTATATAAATATGGGTAAAGTTATTTGTAATGTATAAATAAGGTAATATAAATAGCAACAGGAAAAATTCGTGTGTTTAAGACTAATATTGTGCCTATAACATTTAACATTTATTAGGCTAAATAGATAGTCTCTTTACATCTGTTCAAACTGCTCTCATGTACATTCTGTACCCTGCGTAGGTTGCAATTAGTTAGCAGTCAAACCTAAGAAGATATGGAAAGTCTCCAACCAGCCTGAAATAAGTGATAGGCTAAATCAGAAAATAGTTGCTTGAATTTATGTATTATTAAGAAAGAGAATGATGGACTTACATCAAAACTTGGAGGCTGTCAGAAA
>NW_005354304.1:4675-6632 GCF_000412655.1 Myotis brandtii
AGGATTGAGCAGAAATATGGGCTCACGATTTGAAAAATGGTGAGTCTTTATTTATTTAAAATCCTCACTGAAGGATATTTTTTCCATTGATATTCAAAGAGAGTAAAAGGGACAAGGGGATGGGGAGAGAGGGAGAGGAAGAGAAAAACATTGATGTGAGAGAGACACATGGATCGGTGCCTCCTGCACAAGGCTGACAGGGGCCAGGGATCACACCTGTGACCCTTGACTGGGAATCAAACCCACGGCCCTGTGGGACATGGGCTGATGCTCTAAGCAATGAGCCACAGCAGCCAGGGCCATAATTAGTTATTCTAATCTCTGTTCTCATTGTGGATTCTGTACCAGGGAAACTATCTCATCTGCATCTGAGAGCTTATATTTTTGCAACAGCGAGGACCCAGGATCCACACATTTGGTCTCTAATATGTAGACATTCATATATGTAAAACCTGAGCAGTTTTTGAGCTCTGAGTGTGGACATTTTTATGAATAAAACTACAAAATTCACTTGAACTCAAATATTAACCATTTTAGCCATGCTGGCATAGCCCAGTGGTTTAGCGTGGACCTATGAACAGGAGGTCACAGTTCGATTACCATTCAGGGTACATGCCCAAGTTTTGGGCTCCATCCCCTGTGTGGGGCATGCAGGAGGCAGCTGATCAATTATTCTCTCTCATCAATAATGTTTCTGTATATCTCTCCCACTACCTTCCTCTCTGAAATCAATAAAAATATATTTTTAAAAATTAACTTTTTGTAGCATCTTTTATAAGAAACTTCATGTTAATAAGAAGTTACTCCTCATAATAAATACATAGATTTACTATACTCCCAATAAAAATAAGAATAAATCCATGTTTTTCAGTCATAAATGTTTGCAGGTTAAAATTATATATGCAAGTATTGCCTACAAGTTCCCAGCAAAAGAACAAAAAATGCAGAGAGCAAACTTGAATTTCACACAGAGTCTGGGCAGGACCCCCTAGCTCCTCATGAGCCCTCCATGATCCCCCTGAGTCTCAGGCGGGCACTGAGGGCCTGGAGGCCTCCAGGGGGAACAGGGCCTTGCAGACTGGTGCCCACAGGTGGGGACACTTCTCACTATAGCAGTGGGTACGGCACTGTCACCCACAGCAGATCCCACCTTGGCCAGAGTAGCCACCTGTCCTGCTCTGAGAAGCTCAGGGACCCCACTTGTGTGGTGAGGGCTTCCATCCAAGGGGCTCTGGAAATGAGCAGCCCAGGGAGTGTCCCCCTGTCCTCTCTCCAACTCTCTGGCCTCTTCTCCTCCCTCAGCCTGGGCCCCAACATCTCCCTCTGCCATGACCACCCCACCTGTTACCTGCCTCACTTCCCCCTCTTAGGCCTGACTCCATGGGGCGGGGGGAGAATCCTCAGAGACCTTGGAGCCCAGTAGTTCCCTGAAATTTTTCCCGGACTCCTGGCGGCCCTGGGACACAAGCCTGTCTCTGAGTGGGGGGTGGTAGTGGGGCGCTAGATCCTCTAGGAGACTAAGAACTTCCCTGGGGTGGACAGTGCTCCCTCTGAGCAAAGGGGACCCAGGATTGACCAACTGTGGACACGGTCCCTGTTGTTGGGGAGTCGGGGTACCAGAGGGTCTAGGGAAGGAGGACACAAAGTGTGAGACTCTGGGGCCTATCCTGGGCTCCCCACCTCACTCAGACTCCTCCTGCATCTGCCCTGCGGCCCCTCAGACCCTCACAGTGCCCACCTGGTACCTTCTGTCCCAGGTGAGGGGGAGGGCTGTGCATGGGGCGGAGGGTCTCTGAGGGGCAGATCTCCTTGGGTGACCATCCCTACAGCCCCTCACTCCCTTTCAGCCCATGATTGTTCTGGGGACGGGACCCTGAGCTGACAGCTCAGCAGACAGGGTCACGGGCCCTCACCTGAGACCAGGAGCTCCAGGGGCTCACTGGGGAGTGACAGCAGG
>NW_005354304.1:7259-12166 GCF_000412655.1 Myotis brandtii
TGTCATAGCCGACATCAGAGCGACACTGGAGGGTCAGGCTCTGTCCAGAGGCCACGATGGGGCCCTGCTGGCTCAGGAGGGAGGGCTTCCCAGACTTACCTGAGGAGACCAGAAATGAATTACAGGGGCTGCTCCTCTCATAAACCCTCTTCTGCTGATTGGCCCCCAGGTCTCACACTCTCTCTTTGTATCTCTGATCCAGTAGCCCTTGTGCTCCCCTCACCCCTACCTTCTCACATGGGGCTCCACTCCCAGCAAAAATGGCAACAATGTATCCAGTGTCTTTATCAATAGATGGGACAATAATGGGACTCACCTGGGACCAGGAGCTCCAGGGCATCACTGGGGTGTGAGCACACGTGGGACCTGTTCCTGTAACAGCCATAGCATCTGAACGTCCACCTGTGGCTGGGGGTCACGGGGCCCACACGGAACAGAGCCTGGGACCGCCCACTGGATTGTGGTTCTGAGCCCAGGGTCCAGGAGAGCCTGTGATCTCCTTCCTTAGTCAGAAGGAACCTGCCAAATCCCTGCCCTGAGCCACACTGGAGGGTCACGTTCCCTCCTGAGGGCACGACAGCGCTGGGCAGGGCTGAGAGGCTGGGTCTGAGGTAGGATCCTAGGAGAGGAGGAGGCAACATATTAAATGGGCTCACACCTCCCTCATGTCTCCCAGGGCTGGGCTGTGAGAGGGAGACACCCTGAGAGCAGACCCCTTTCCTGAGGGCGGAGCCTGAGCCTGAGACCCCTGAGTGTCCTCTCACCTGTCACCACCAGCTCCAGGAAGTCACTGTGCTTTGACCAGCCAGCAGGGCTGCGATAGTAACAGTGAAATATCCCTGCATGTACATCTGTGATGTATGTGTTGGAGAACTTGGCCTTGTCCCCGGGCTCAAGTTGCTTCTCTATTTTCCATGGTCGTGGGCTTCCCTCTTTATCCAGATGGTACTCCTCAGCCTCTGGAGACCCCTGACACCAGATGGTCACGGGGCTAGCCCAGGGGATCACAGGGCCTGGCTCAGCCCAGATGGTGGGTTTGGGGATGGGCCCTGGAAGGAAACCAGTAGCTGTGTTCTAAGATATTTCGCACCCTCAGTCCCAGCTCTCAGCCCAGGGACTTCCCAGATGTTACTCCTCTGTTAGCTTAGAACACTGTCCTTCCCCAGCTGCCTTGGGGGTGGCCCTTGTCCCAAGTGAGGAGTGGGGCCTGGGACATCTGGAAAGACTCACCTGCCTGCACTGGGGTCCTGAGGCCCACACTCAGCCCTGGAAGAGAGTCCCTGTGAGAGATTTGCCCTGAACCATGAGCACCTCCCTTCTCCCCATGAGCCTCCTGAGTCCTGGGTCCTGACAGACCAGGGCTCCCCTCCCCCTCCCAACTCACCGAGGCAGAGCAGGGCCCTGAGGGTGGGGGTCATAGCTTCTCCTCTCTTTACACCTCGCTGTGCAGATGCAGGAGGCCAGTATCCTCTAAACAGATAGACAAACAGGGTGTGGCCCCTCCGAGGCTGGCCCTCCCTGTGATGGAATTCTCACCTCAGCAGCCCCACAGAAAGTGGAACATTCACTACCCAGAGGCCCGCATCTAGTTTCAATGGAAAAGCAAGAAATAGACCAGGGACTTCCTGAGAGGACCCTTGCAGGTGAGGTGACCCAGGGCAAGTCCTTCCCTGTCAGAGCCTCCCCCACGGGGTCTCCTTACTCCTCAGCCCATCCATCAGCACCACCCTGTGGTCCTCACCATGGAATGTGTCACCTGGGCACTGGAGAAGCTTCAGGAAGACGTGGGTCCCTATGGCCTGCAGAGCTCAGATCAGCAGGGACACGCTCACACTCTCCTTGTGCAGGTCAGGGCAATGTCCGTGTGACAAGGAGCAAAGAGGGAAATGCAGGGAAATAACGGAGGAAACACGTCACTTCTCCTGGCCCTGACTGTGGCTTTCTTTGAATCACAGCTGATCTCACGGACTTCTCTTTTTTTTGTAGCCACAGCATCTACTGCCTCTTCTTGGGGACAAACTTCTGAGTTATTTTTCCTCCTCAGTGCCCTTTGCTTCCTGTGTTAAAGTCTCCTCCTCACCCTGTGATCCAGCCTTCAAGCTTTAGGGTACATTGATTTGGGTTGGAGTTCTGATTTTGACTTAAATAAAATAAAATATTTATTAATTATGGAATATATTTACTTATTTATTTATTAATATTATTTTTTGCTGCCTACCAGAGACCATTGAAGTTCTTATTAAGATCCTTGAGGAACCTTATGATTATTGTTTTGAGCTCTGTATCTAGTAGTTTGCTTCCATTTCATTAAGTTCTTTTTCTGGAGATTTCTTTCTTTTTTTTAATGGGGGACATGTTTCTTTGTCGCTGCATTTTGGCTTCTTCCCTGTGCTTGTTTCTAGGTATTATGTAGAGCTGTTATGTCCCCTGGAATTGGTAGAGTGGCCTTGCATAATAGGTGTCCTGTAGGGCCCAGTGGCTCAGCCTCCCCAGTTACCTGAGCTGGGCACTCTAGGTGTGCCCATGTGTGGGCTGTGTGCACAGTCTTGTTGTAGTTGAGCCTTAATTGCTATTGGTGTCTCAGGGAGGAATTGACCTCCAGGCCAATTAGTTGTGAGGACCAGTTGTGACTATAATGGGGGAGCTGCTGTGCAGGAGGCACCCCTATAGAGCAGGACTTGCTTCAGTGGGGCTTTGGTGCTCACTGAGTCTGCCCCTTGAGTGTGTCTCTGGTGGATGTGCAGAGTTGTAATCTGTTATTGTCTAAAGCTGTTCACTGGGCACAGTCATTCTGGGGCCTACAGGGAGGTGTAAAGTCAAGTACTTCCTGGGGCATCTGAGAGGAGCTACAGAGTGATCTTTAGATGACTTCTATTTGTGTTGGGCTTGGAAGTGCCCAGGAGAGGCTAAGCCGTGAAGCTAGGCAGGCTGCTGCTAGTGCCAAGCCTTGGGTCTCTTATTGAGTGTTATGGGAGATTTTAGGAAAGTCTGAGTCCTGAACCAGGATAGGCCATTCTTATGGAAAAAGCTGCTGCAAACACCTTAGGTGGGGCTGTGAAAGGGGTGGGGCAGGGTTACCACCAAAACAGTATTTTATGAAATGTTAAAGGGTCTTCTGGAAGAAGAAGAAGAAGAAGAAGAAGAAGAAGAAGAAGAAGAAGAAGAATGATGATGATGATGAGGAGGAATAAATATGAGTGATAAAATGGCAATAAATACATATCCATCAACAATTGAATCTAAAGATCAAAATAAATTAACAAGCTGATTGGATACAAACTCATAGATTCAGAGAACAAATTGGTTCTCACCAGATGAGTGGGGAGTGGGGCCTGGGTGGAAAAGGTGAGGGGATTAAGAAGTACAAATTGATTGTTACAGAATAGTCAATGGGACGTAAGTACATCATTGGGAATATAGTCAATAATATTCCAATATCTATGTATGGTGTCCGATGGGTATAAGATTTATCAGGATGATCACTTAGAAAATTATATAATGTCTAATCACCATGGTGTACTCCTGAAACTAATATTTAATTGTGTGTCAACTATAGTTGAAAAATAAAAAATGATTAAAAACCTTTAATGAAAGGTCAAAAGCTACTTAACAGAAAATTTATCGGTATGATCAGGTAAAATGTTATATAATGTCTAATCACTATGGTGTACACCTGAAACTAATATTGAATTGTGTGTCAACTGTAGTTGAAAAATATAAAATGATTAAAAATCTTTAAATGAAGGTCAAAAGCTACTTAAAAAACTCCTACTTAAATAAGAGGTGGTAACTATTAAAATGTTTTATTACTAAACATTAAAAAATTAGTGGACTGGCTCAAGGGTTAGATCAAATGACACCTACCAATAAAACCAAATGTATGCAGCCATACAATCTGATCTCTGACAAAATCATTAAAGGTTGTGTTGTATGAATAAAGAATGTGTTGTTGTTATTTAATAAAATTAGCTGATTACTCTAAAAATATTCAACAATATGATTCAGTAGTGTGTTATAAAAATCATTTTCCCTTTTAAAATACTATATTAAACAGACACTTATCACATGTCCTTGAAATACATAAAGTGTGTACAAAATTGGAGACTCAAATGAACATTTATAGGATCAATGAAATGAGTGAAAAATAACTTTTTTTATAAGAGTAAATGACACAGATGCCTGGTCTAATATGTACAAATTATTAATCTTGGTATTATTTATATTATATAAATATGGGTAAAGTTATTTGTAATGTATACATAAGGTAATATAAATAGCAACAGAAAAAATTCATGTGTTTAAGACTAATATTTTACCTACAATATTTAACATTTATTAGCATAAACAGAGAGTCTCTTTACATCTCTTCAAACTGCTCTCCTGTACATTATGCAATTTAGTTAGCAGTCAGACCTAAGAAGATATGAAAAGTCACAAACCAGCCTGAAATAAGTGATATGCTAAATCAGAAAATAGGTGCTTGAATTTATGCATTATTAAGAAAGAGAATGATGGACTTACATCAAAACTTGGAGGCTGTCAGAAAAGCAGAGTAGACATCCTGAGAGGCATCAGCAGGATTGTAGAATAAGTGATTTCTACAATCACACCTGAATTCCGCATCAATTTTGACAACCACCCACAGATGAGGGTTCCCTTGTGGAAGTCTGGGAGTCTAGCAGAGAAATTATAGCCTTTGGCTTGAGCACAAAAATTGAGGATAGACACATTAAAGAGGATATGAAGACCAGTTTCCTTTGGAACCAACCCCAATCTGGAACTACTCCTGGGATGTGACCTAAAACCACCACCTGATGGTGGTGAACCCCATCTCTGAAATCACCCCACATCCACAATGCTTGGCTTCATGCCAATTCACATTCTAGGGCCATTGTGGGTCAGAAGCT
>NW_005354304.1:12536-20619 GCF_000412655.1 Myotis brandtii
AGGGTGTGGCTTTCCCCCCTAGTTCATCTCCACCTCACTACCTTGTGTGGGAAATAGTGAGGGTCATAGAACAGAAATGCTCTGTGAGTAGTGACAAGTAGATTTATGAGTCATCGAATGAGCATAAAGAGGAAGGTGGCCATGATTCCAGAAGACTCCGTGGTTTCCATCCTGAACAAAACCACCCAACACTTCCCAACTTTTAATTATCATGGATTTCCTGGAATTCCTTTATTTCGTTTATTTCTGGGGTTTATCTTAGGTATACATTCCTAAATAATACACAATGTCTCCTCTTTAATGTCTCCTTTTTAATGTTGGGTAAATGGAATAATCCTAAAAACATCGTTTTATAATCATCTACATGTATTTGATATTATATGTGATGATGGATATACATGACCCTTGCAATTTCAAGTTGTGCATTTTGATTGATATATATTATTTGATAATTTTTTATACAGGACACCAAAATGTCTCTTTTCTTGTGCATACAATCTTATAGTGCTTTTTGCGGGTGGTGGGGGGAGTGGTTAATAAGAATAACTTGTCAATGTCCTTGTGTGTGACGCACATGTGCACATTTTCTCTAAGGCATGTGTTTAAAGACGTAGCTGTGTGTCTCTAACTAGATGATTGTCATGAAGTCTCTGAATGGATGAATATAATTGGCACTCGTACAAGTAATGCAGTAGGATTCTATGGACTCACGATTCTCTCCCACAACTGATAGTATAACATTCCTTTGTGCATCTCATCTGGATGGGTTGGGAGCATGGTCTTGTGTTTTCATGAAAACTGTGCCCCAACCTTGAAGTAGAAACCATCGTGACACATCAGCTAGAAGGGACTTAGGAGCACTGTGGGGCTATCAGTGTGGTGTTAATGGTGTCCCACATGGGCTTGTACTGTTTTGTGAAAGTCAGTTTGTGTATCGCTTCCCAAGTCTGCCTGAGGACCTTACTTGGGCTCTTGTTGATGGCCGTGAAGGGGACATATATATCAGAGAAAGTGGCAAATGGCAGGAATCAGTAATTTTTTATATTAAATTTATTGAGGTGCCATCGGTGAATAACAGGACATAGGTTTCAAGGATGCACATCTGTAACATGTCTTCTATGTCTTGCACTGTGATTTGGACATTGGGGTTTTCAGAGGCAGCGCAGACCAGGCGACCCCTTCAAACAACCATGTCTGGATCCCAAGGGGTGAAGTTTATGTGGAAAGCACAGCGGTGGCCTCCGAGGCCAGGTGAGGGGCGTGTGGAGTCCAGAGAGGGCATTAGGACCTCCTGTGGGTTTACCTCTTGCAGGATGGATTGTGCACCTTGTAGATGGCTACAATAGATTGCACACTCTGGACTCAGGAGATGGGGACTCTATACTGACATGAAGGTTCATGTGGTTAGAAATAAAGGAAAACATATTCCATGAAAGTATAGGGAGGTGTGGGCCTGTACCTGCCATGTGGGATAAATGCTAATTTCACCAAAATGGGGAAAGTCAGGAACCAGTCACAGGACTCACAGTGGTCGGGAGGGAAAGGACCACAGTTCAAGGGCAGAAGGTCCAGAACTAGTCCCGGCACATGAGCGATGACTCCTCCAACTGCAAGGAGTCCCAGACAGGTCTCTCAGCATATGTTCCACATTATCTTCCAGAACCTTCCCAAGATCCTCCTCTCTGAACCGTGCATTGTTCCCTCCATGTTCATGTCCTGGCTGCTTCCTGGGTCTTTATCTGGCTGTTTCGAGACCAAAAGAGCAGCACCCCGAGCACCAACAGGACCAATCCTGCCACGCCCATCCGGATGGAATTCTCCATGGTGTAGTCTTGTGGGTGGGAGGCTGGAAATTGTGGGAAAACAGGTCACAGAGGTCAGGGCAGGACAATGTCAACCAGACCCTGGATT
Organism: Myotis brandtii; assembly: GCF_000412655.1. NCBI lineage: Eukaryota > Metazoa > Chordata > Mammalia > Chiroptera > Vespertilionidae > Myotis > Myotis brandtii. Next base: position 14,448 of record NW_005354304.1, read on the forward strand.
TCCACCCAGGCATCCCCTCCCCTTGACAGGACACCACCATCTGTGCTGAGCCCATAACAGACAGTGTCTCCTACTCACCACTCTTGGGGTCTGAGTTGTTCTGTGAGGGGCTGGTGGTGTCGGCTGCTCCTGAGAACCAGACAGGAGTGGGGCTGTGTGAGGAGTTGATGCCACTCAAGCCCAGTGTCCCCATAGCTCTCCCCTTTCTCATGACCTAACTGCTACCAGTCCCTCCATGAACCCTTTCTCTGCTGGAGAAGAGTCCTGCCTGCTTTCATAGATTCTTTCAGGCTCCCTGGGAATTTTGAGTTTAGACTTTACTTCTAAGTCACTTTGGATCACAGTTTGGCTTTTCCTGGAGAATTGAGGATTGAGCAGAAATATGGGCTCACTATTTAGAAAATGGTGAGTATTTATTTATTTAAAATCCTCACCGGAGGATATTTTTTCCATTGATATTCAAAGAGAGTAAAAGGGACAAGGGGATGGGGAGAGAGAGAGAGGAAGAGAAAAACATTGATGTGAGAGAGACACATGGATCGGTGCCTCCTGCACAAGGCCCGACAGGGGCCAGGGATCACACCTGTGACCTTTGACTGGGAATTTAACCCACGGCCCTGTGGGGCATGGGCTGGTGCTATAAGCAATGAGCCACAGCAGCCAGGGCCATAATTAGCTATTCTAATCTCTGTTCTCATTGTGGATTCTGTACCAGGGAAACTAACTCATGTGCTTATATTTTGAGAGCTTACTTTTTTGCAACAGCGAGGACCCAGGATCCACGCATTTGGTCTCTAATATGTAGACATTCATATATGTCAAACCTGAGCAATTATTGAGCTCTGAGTGTGGACAATTTAATGAATAAAACTACAGAATGCACCTGAAGTCAAATATAAACCATTTTAGCCCTGCTGGCATAGCCCAGTGGGTTAGTGTCAAGCTATGATCAGGAGATCACAGTTCGATTACTATTCAGGGTACATGTTTGGGTTGTGGGTTCCATCCCCTGTGTGGGGCATGCAGGAGGCAGCCGATCAATGATTCTCTCTCATCATTGATGTTGCTATATATCTCTCTCCCACTCCCTTCCTCTCTGAAATCAATAAATATTTTAAAAAATTAACTTTTTGTAGCATCTTTTATAAGAAACTTCATGTTAATAAGAAGTTACTCCTCATAATAAATACATAGATTTACTATAATCCCAACAAAAAAAGAATAAATCCATGTTTTTGAAGTCATAAATGTTTGCAGGTTAAAAATTATATATGCAAGTATTGTCTACAAGTTCCCAGCGAAAGAGCAATAATAGAGAAGTATGCACAGAAAGTGAAGACAGCAAACTTGAATTTCACACAGAGGTCTGGGTAGGACCTCTGGTTCCTCATGAGGCCTCCATGGTCCCACTGAGTCTCCCAGGTGAGCACTGAGGGCCTGGAGGCCTCCAGGGGACACAGGGTTTTGCAGAGTGGTGCCCACAGGTGGGAACACTTCTCACGACAGCAGTGTGTCCAGTGGAGACGGCGCTGTTACCTACAGCAGGTAACACGTTGGGCAGAATAGCCACCTGTCCTGCTCTTAGAAGGCTCAGGGACACCATCTGTGAGGGTGAGGGCTTCCATCCAAAGGGCTCTGGAAATGAGCAGCTGAGGGAGTGTCCCCCTGTCCTCTCTCCACCTCTCTGGCCTCTCCTCCTCCCTCAGCCTGGGCCCCCACATCTCCCTCTGCTATGACCACCCCACCTGTCACCTGCCTCACTTCCCCCTCTTAGGCCTGACTCTGTAGTGGGGGAGAGGTGAATCCTCAGAGACTCTGGAGGACTGTGGTCCCACTTAAATCTCTCCTAGAATCCCTGACCACCCCCCCCCCCCCCCCCCGGACAGAAGCCTGTCCTTAAGTGTCAGGGTGGCATTAGGTCCTCTGAGAGACCAAGAACTGCCCTGGGGTGGTCTAGCTGCCTCTGAGCTTAAGGGACCCAGTGGTTCATCAGCTGTGGACATGGGCCCTGTGGGTGGGGGGCTGGGTCCCAGAAGTTCCTGGGAAGGAGGACGGAAGGGGGTGAGGATCTCAGACTGACCCTGGACTCCCCACCTCACTCAGATCCCCCTGCATCTGCCCTGTGGCCCCTCAACCCTCCCACTGCCCACCTGGCACCTTCAGGATTCAGGGGAAGTTGGGGTGGGGCTCTCAAGAGCAAATGTCTTCTGGGTGACCATCCCTAGTGCACCCCATTCCCTTCCAGCCCATGATCCTTCTGGGGACAGGACCCTGAGCTGACAGCTCAGCAGACATGGTCAGGGACCCTCACCTGAGACGAGGAGCTGCAGGGGCTCACTGGGGAGTGACAGCAGGTAAGGGATGGAGCTGTGTGAGCTGTAGCACCTGTAGGTGCCCCCGTGGGCTGAGGTCACAGGACTCATGGAGAACTCTGCCTGGAACTGCTGAGCTGGATGCTTTGATCTCAGACGCAGGAGGGGGGGATATGCCCCCTCCTTGGACAGAAGGAACGTGTCCCTCAGGCTCCGTGACTGACACAGCAGGGTCACGTTCTCTCCTGAGGCCGCCCTGGGGCCTGGCTGCACCGAGAGGGAGGGCCTGTCAGACAGCCATCCTAGAGAGAGAGAAGGAGGATGAGGGCTGCCTGCCTACTGTGTTGTGACCTGAGAGTCAACAGGCCACTCTCTGAGGACCCTCCTCTCTGTCTGTCTCTGTTTCTCTGAGTCTCCCCTCTCCCCTCCAACCCCCGGCCTATCTCTGTCTCTCCCCCTCCCTGGGGCCCTGCACTGTCATTCTGGCCTCACCACCTGAGACCCCAGCAGGGCCTGTGCAGAATTTCGTCCGTGACTGAAACCACTGGCTCCTCACCTGCCACCAGAATGTCCAGGGGGTCACTGGGGGCCGACCACTCAGAGGAGAGGTTGTATCCACCGTAGCATCTGTACCGGCCCCCGTGGGAGCTGCTCACAGTGTCCATGGAGAAGTGAGCTTGGGGCTGCAGGACAAGGCTCTGGGGGAGGTCCCGTCTCCCCTCCTTGTGAAGAGCAAATCTGTCATAGCCGACATCAGAGCGACACTGGAGGGTCAGGCTCTGTCCAAAGGCCACGATGGGGCCCTGCTGGGTCAGGAGAGAGGGCTTCCCAGACTCACCTGGGGAGAACAGACATGAGTGATAGGGGCTGCTCCTCCCATAACCTCATCTCCTGGGCTGGACCCCAGTTCTCACTGTCTCTCTATGTGTCTCTGGTCCAGGAGCCACTGTGCTCCCTTCCCCTCCCCCTCTCATGTGGGTCTCCCCTCACAGTAAGGATGCCCGTATGTGTATGTTAAGTCAATCGATTAATGGAACAATAATGGGACTCACCTGAGAACAGGAGCTCCAGGGCATCACTGGGGTGTGACCACACCTGGGGGCTGTTCCTGTAACAGCCATAGCATCTGAAGGTCCACCTGTGACTGGGGGTCACGGGGCCAACAGGAAACAGGGCCTGGTACTTCCTGCTGGGCTGTGGCTGTGAGTCCTGGGCCCAGGAGATCCTGTGATCGCCTTCCTTAGTCAGAATGAACCTGTCAAATCCCTGCCCTGAGCCACACTGGAGGGTCACGTTCCCTCCTGAGGTCAGGACAGGGCTGGGCAGGGCTGAGAGTCTGGGTTTGCTGTAGGATCCTAGGAGAAGCGGAGGCAGTGTGTTAAATGGGCTCACATCTCCCTCATGTCCCCCAGGGCTGGGCTGTGAGAGGGAGACACCCTGAGAGCAGACCCCCTTCCTGAGGGCAGAGCCTGAGGCTGGGATCCCTGAGTGTCCTCTCACCTGTCACCACCAGCTCCAGGGGGTCACTGCGCTCTGACCAGCCAGCAGGACTGAGATAGTAACAGTGATATATCCCTGCATCAAGCTCTGTCATTTCTGGGATAGAGAACATCACCTTGTCCCCAGACTTCAGTGGCTTCTCTCTTTTCCACGGTGCTGGGCTTCCCTCTTTATTCAGACGGTACTCCTCAGCCCCTGGGGTCTCCTGACACCAGATGGTCACGAGGCTCCCAGAAGGGATCACAGGGTCTGGCTCAGCCCTGATGGTGGGTTTGGGGAGGGGCCCTGGAAGGAAACCAGTAGCTGGGTTTAAGACATTCTCACCCTCAGTCCCAGCTGTCAGGCCAGGACCTTCCCAGGTGTTACCCATCTGTCAGCCCAGAACTGCTCTTCTCCATCCCCAGCTGCCTGGGGGGTGGCCCCTCATCCCCAGTCAGGAGTGGGACCTGGGACACCTGGGGAGACTCACCTGCCTGCACTGGTGTCCTGAGGCCCACACTCAGCCCTGGAAGAGAGTCCCTGTGAGAGATTTGCCCTGAGCCCTGAGCACCTCCCTCCTCCCCATGAGCCTCCTGAGTCCTGGGGTCCTGACAGACCAGGGCTCCCTCCCCCCCTCCCATCTCACCGAGGCAGAGCAGGGCCCTGAGGGTGGAGGTCATGGCGTCTCCTCTCTCTGCACCTCACTGTGCAGATGCAGGAGGCCACAGTGTCCTCTGAACAGACAGACACACAGGGTGTGGCCACTGGGAGGCTGGCCCTCCCTGTGACAAGATTCTCACATTAGCAGCCCCACAGAAAGGGGAACCTTCACTTCCCAGAGGCCTGCATGTGGTTTCCCTGGTGAAGCAGGAAATAGACCCTGAGCCCCCTGAGATGCCCCTTGCAGGTGAGGTGACCCAGGGCACATCCTTCCCTGTCAGAGCCTCCCCCATGGGGTCTCCTTCCTCCTCCGCCCGTCCATCAGCACCTCCCTGTGGTCTCACCATGGACAGTGTCACCCGGGCCCTGGAAACGCTCCAGGAAGATGTGGGTCCCTGTGGCCTGCAGAGCTCAGATCAGCAGGGACACGCTCACTTCTTACTGTGCTGCTCAGGGCGATGTCCCTGTGACAATGATCACAGAGGCAAATGCAGAGAAATAAGGGAAGGAAACACATCACTTCTCCTGGCCCTGAGTGTGGCTCTCTTTCTATCATAGGTGCCCTCATGGACTTCTCTTTTTTTTTTCTTAGCCATAGCATCTACCACACCATCCTGGGGACAAGCTTCTGAGGCAATTTTCCTCCTCAGGGCCCTTTGTTTCCTGTGCTAAAGTTTCTTCCTCATCCTGTGGTCCTGCCTTCAAGCTTTAGAGGACACTGATTTGGGTTGGACTTCTGATGTTGACTTAAAACAGATATTTATTTATTTATTTATTTATGTATTTATTTCTTATTTTTGTTGCTTACAAGAGACCCATTTTATTATTTGTAAATGCTTATTGTTGAAAGTATTACAGATATCACCTTTTTTCTCCCCATTGTACCCCAACACCTGGTTCCTTCCCAGGCCTTCATCACCCTATCACCTGTGTCCATTGTTAATGCATATCTACTTATATAAAAACCCTGGGTGTAACATCAGGGCCAGAAGTGCGACCAACCGGGAGGAAGTCAGTCCTGCAAGGGTCATTTTGGAAATGACTGCATCCTCCCCCAGCTGTTTTTTGGAGGGCAAGATTTTAGGCTGGAACCTGCACTCAGGGTGAGGTTTCAGGCAGGAACCCACCCTCAGGGTGAGGTTTCAGGCAGGAACCCGCTCTCGGACTGGAGCGTGGAAGTGCTGAGTCCTGGGTTGCCTTTCCAAGGGCTGCACCCTCCCCGAGCTGTTACCTGTGAGGCCTGAGGGAAGAACCCACCCTTGGAGCGCCAGGAGCACCCAGCAGCAGTCAGTCCTGGGTTGCTGAGGCAGAGGCCACGGAGTAGTAGAACTCTGGGTCTGGCCCAACAGGGGGCATGGTCGGCCTTCAAACCAGACCCTGACAGTAGGGAGGAGGCAGCCCCATTCCTCACAGAATCTGCTGTTGGATAGCTTGCTGTCAGTGGCCTGCCAGCCAGGAACCCCATTCACCTGCACCCTGGAACCTGACAGGAGGGAGGAGGGAGCCCCATCACTCAGGGAATCGACAGGTGGCCAGCTTGCTGTCAGGGGCCTGCCAGCTAGGAATCCTATTCACCTGCATATCTGTATAAAGTTTTAGTACATAATATTAGAGGTCGTTTTGTGGTACTGTTTTACCCACAGCGTCTACAGGAATTGCTGCATAATTTACTTCTCGGTGGAAGCACCTTTCATTCCCAATATAAATTACCGATTCCATTA
>NW_005354304.1:21313-23794 GCF_000412655.1 Myotis brandtii
TGAGAAATCTTAATAGTAAATGGGGTCTTTGTAATGGTACCAGATTTATTATCAAAAGATTACAACCTAACATTATCGAAGCTGAAATATTAACAGGATCTGCAGAGGGAGAGGTTGTTCTGATATCAAGAATTAATTTGTCCCCATCTGACACTGGCCTCCCATTGAAATCGATTCGACGATGGTTTCCCGTGATGCCAGCATTTGTGATGACTATTAAAAAATCACAAGGACAAACTCTAGACAGAGTAGGCATATTCCTAACTGAACCCGTATTCGCACATGGTCAGTTATATGTTGCTTTCTATCGAGTTTGAAGAGCATGTAATGTTACAGTTAAAGTACTAAATACTTCAGCACAAGGGAAATTAGTCAAGCACTCTGAAAGTGTTTTCACTCTTAATGTGGTGTACAGGGAGATATTAGCATAAGTTTAATAATTTTATCAATCATTGTTTGCATCACCTTTGTTTTTATATCATGTTTTTGTTGTTTTCATATCATGTTTTTGTCATTTTTATATCATGCCTCTGTTGTTGTTATATCCTTTTGTTACTGTTTATTTATTAAAAAATTTATATATTACTTTTATATACAGTTTACTAATTTCCTTTCATCTCTCACACTTCTATTATAGAGAAAGGGCAAATAGCAATATTAAAATATCTCTGCTAATTAATTCCCTTTTAAAAAAATTTACTGATTTTTTACAGAAAGGAAGGCAGAGGGATAGAGAGTTAGAAACATCGATGAGAGAGGAACATCGAACAGCTGCCTCCTGCACACTCCCCACTGGGGATGTGACTGCAACCAAGGTACATGCCCTTGACCAGAATCGAACCTGGGACCCTTGAATCCATAGGGTCCAGAAGATGTTCTATCCACTAAGCCAAACCGGTTAGGGAAATTAATTCCCTTTTAATGTGCACAAATTTCGGGCACCGGGCTACTAGTATGCCTATGAGTTCTTTGGTTAATCTCTTCCTGACCACCTCCCCCTTCCCTCTGAGATTCATCAGTCCATGCTTCTGGTTCTCTTATTCTAACCAGTTTATTTTGTTCATTAGATTCCTTGATCATTTATTTTGACTTTTGATCAGTTGTTGCTAGATATGTATTTATTGCCATTTTCTTTCTTCCTTCCTTTCTTCCTTTCTTTCTTTCTTTCTTTCTTTCTTTCTTTCTTTCTTTCTTTCTTTCTTTCTTTCTTTCTTTCTTTCCTTCTTCTTCTTCTTCTTCTTCTTCTTCTTCTTCTTCTTCTTCTTCTTCTTCTTCTTCTTCTTCTTCTTCTTCTTCTTCTTCTTCTTCTTCTTCTTCTTCTTCTTCTTCTTCTTCTTCTTCTTCTTCTTCTTCTTCTTCTTCTTCTTCTTCTTCTTCTTCTTCTTCTTCTTCTTCTTCTTCTTCTTCTTCTTCTTCTCCTTCTTCTTCATCCTCTTGAGATTTCATATTGGTTTGTTGGTGATGAACTCCTTTAGACTTTTCTTCTCTATGAAGCTCTTTATCTGGCCCTCAATTCTAAACGATAGCTTTGCTGGGTAGTGTCATCTTGGTTGTAGGTCCTCGCTTTGTATCACTTTGAATATTTCATGACACTTACTTTTGGTCTACAAAGTTTGTGTTGAGAAATCAGCTGACAGTCATATGGGCGGGTATCTTGTAGGTAACTGCTTTTCTTACTGCTTTTAAGATTATATCTTTGTCTTTAACCCTTGGTATTTTAATTATGATGTGTCTTGGTGTGGGCCTCCTGGGGTTCCACTTGCTTGGTGCTCGGTGATTCCTGGACTTGTAAGTCTATTTTTTTCACCAGGTAGGGGAAAATTTCTGTGATGGTTTTTTCCAAAAGGTTTTCAATATCTTGCTCTGTCTCTTCTCCTTCTGGCACCTCCACAATGTGAATGATGGTACTCTTGAAGTTCTCCCAAAGGCTCCTTACACTATCTTCATATTTTTAGATTCTGTTTGCTTTTCTGATTGGGTGTGTTATACTTCCTCATATTTAAAATTGCTGATTTAATTGTTGGCATCCTGTACTCTACTGTTGAATCCCTGTAAATGATTCTTTATTTCAGTTAGTGTATGTGTAATTTCTGACTGGTCCTTTTTCGTGTCTTTGATGTTCTCACTAAGATTCTTGAAATTCTCCTTAAGCCACTTGAAGCTCTCATTAAGATCCTTGAGCAACCTTATAACCATTGTTTTGAACTCTGTATCTAGTAGTTATTTTGCTTCCATTTCCTTTAGTTCCTTCTCTGGAGATTTCTTCCTTTTTTTCATTGGGGACATGTTTCTTTGTCTCTGCATTATGGCTGCTTCCCTGTGCTTGTTTCTATGTATTATGTAGAGCTGCTATGTGCCCTATAATTGGTAGGGTGGCCTTGCATAATAGGTGTCCTGTAGGACCCAGTGGCTCAGCCTCCCCAGTTACCTGAGCTGGGCACTCTACATGCGCCCATGTGTGGGCTGTGTGCACTGTCTTGT
>NW_005354304.1:31394-32301 GCF_000412655.1 Myotis brandtii
GCCCTCCCACTGCTTCAGTATCCAGGTGAGGGGAAGGGAGTGGATGGGGTGGGAGGGCTCTAAGGAAAAGATTTCCAGGGGGTGACCATCCTGAGAGTCCCTCATCCCAGTTTCAGCCAATAATCCTTCTGGGGACAAGAGCCTGAGCTGACAGCTCAGCAGACAGGGTCAGGAGCCCCTCACCTGAGACCAGGAGCTCCAGGGGCTCACTGGGGAGTGACAGCAGGAAGGGGGAGGTGCTGAGTGAGCTGTAGCACCTGTAGGTGCCCCCGTGGGCTGAGGTCACAGGACTCATGGAGAACTCTGCCTGGGACTGCTGAGCTCGGTACTTTGATGTAAGACGCATGGGGGGACCGGCTGTCCCCTCCTTGGACAGAAGGAACATGTCCCTCGGGCTCCGTGACTGACACAGCAGGGTCACGTTCTCTCCTGAGGCCACCCTGGGGCCTGGCTGCACCGAGAGGGAGGGTCTGTCAAGCAGGTGTCCTAGAGAGAGGGAGGGAGGGTGAGGGCTGCCTGCTCACCTTGTTCTGGCCTGAGAGTCACCAGGCCTCTTTCTGAGCACCCTCCTGTCTGTCTGTCTCTGTTTCTCTGAGTCTCCCCCTCTCCCCTCCCACACCCTCCCTCTCTCTTTGTCTCTCTCCCTCCCTGGAGCCTGCACTTTCATTCTGGCCTCACCCCCTGAGACCTCCCACAGGGCCTGTGCAGAGTCTGGGTCCGTGGCTGAACCCACTGGCTCCTCACCTGCCACCAGGATGTCCAGGGGGTCACTGGGGGCCGACCACTCAGAGGAGAGGTTGTATCCACCATAGCATCTGTACCGGCCCCCGTGGGAGCTGCTCACAGTGCCCAGGGGGAAGTGGGCCTGAGAGAGCCCAGCCTGGGGCTGCAGGACAAGGCTCTGGGG